>NC_088300.1:42707025-43012370 GCF_032854445.1 Liolophura sinensis
ACAAGCTTTCTTTCTTTAAATACTTAAAATGTGTATTATTTTGTACTTAAAGTATACACAGCGTGATTCTATCAGCCAATTAGATGATGATTTGATTATTTATCATTTTATTTGTCTACCCTCATACTCAGTAATGTTTCACTTTTATGATTGCGGTAAGTGTTGTGGGTGCTCGATGTAAACCACTTATCGTTGGCAAGATACTGGCTTAATCTTCATCGGAGGTTAGACAGCGCAAACGGCCACACAGGTGTGTAGTCCATTGTTCATTGTCATCATGGGCCCCCACAAGCAGGGAGAGAGGGGAACTCTACAAAATCCATGTCCAAGGCCGCGATTGATCTCGAACCGAGTGTGTCTTAGTAAATGCAGTACAAGCGCCTCTAACCGATAGACGGCTGTCAGTTGCACACTGCGCAAAACTGTCAATTCCCTCTGAACTGAGGCGAAATATAAACAAATCCATGTGTGTCGTACCATATCGAATCGTCACCGTGTTTTGTGTTGGCAGGTAACGGCGCATTTTGCCTCTTGTCTTTCCGTGTAAGGAGTGCTCACGAAGTCACACTGTTTTACGGTGTCGGTTTATAATCGCACAATACTGCCTTTGAAACTGGTTGGTTTCGTCCCCGTTTTAGGTCATGCGTCATCTCACGTACCTGGATCTACAAGTACTGGGTTTAAAAGTGGTCAATTGTGAAGAGTTGTCTACCTTTAACCTGATCTCGTATTTCCATGGATAATATAAGGAATATAACATTTCACATGGCTATCTTGTTTTCCCAGATAAGTACTTCCGGTGAAGGGCCACGCCATACACTCCATGATTCAAAACGTAATTAGCACCATCCTGCAAATGGCAGCTTATCCAATCAAAATGGATGATTTCCTTTATCATTTTGTATGTCTCTTGTTCAACATTAAATTGGAACTAATTAAGGTTTTATGAATCTTTTGGAAAATCTCACCAACATTGTCACCGATAGAGCACATGCCTGATAAAATGATAATCTTGGACTGTAAGCTAGGCGAAGTGCTCACAAGTTTTAATTTTCACTGTAAAAACGAACTTGTACTCTTTTTTGTTCCTTATGGTTCCTTTTGCACTTGTTTACCAAACTCAAAGTCTTCGCTTTCGTGATGGAAAACGTCAGTTATTCGGACTGACTATATAGAGGATTTCTTCTGGGGATATGGTCTGTTTGCGTATACTCACACCATTACACTGCGTGTTCCTATTACCATACACATGAAACAAAAATATCAATGAAACTCGAGGGCCTCCGTGGCTCAGTCGGTTAGCGCGCTAGCGCAGCGTTATGACCCAGAAGCATCTCACCAATGCGCTCGCTGTGAGTTCAAGTCCAGCTCATGCTGGCTTCCTCTGGCCGTAAGTGGGAAGGTCTGGTTTCCCCCCCCCCCCCAGGGCTCTGGCCGGTTTCCTCCCACCATAATAAGTGAAATATTCTTGAGTACGGCGTAAAACACCAATCAAATAAATATATAAATCAATCAATGAAACTCCATATGAATGTCTTCATGTATACTCAGTCAGTAATGATATCATTACACCAAATCCAAAATTGCATCATAGTGATGCGATAACCTGTTAAATCACGGGGAGATGACGAGAAGAAAACAAGACCGTCTGAGTAAATTGCTAGTCACTTTTAATGTTTTAAAACATTAAGTAAACATGGAAATGATAGTTTGATAAAAATTATCCTCATTGCGGGCAGGAGCAGTCGGACGGGTCGGAGACATACTGGTGACAGTACACGCTGTACGGTGTGACTTGGCTGTGGGACAAGAATATAGCAGATATGTGTGAGATAACATACAACCTTAACTTTGTGAAATACAGACGACGAAACAAAGTAACACCAATGGGCGAAACATGAAGGGCTATCGTCAAGCAGGGTTCATGCAATAAGAGTGAGTGAGTGCTTGGGGTTTAACGTCGTACTCAACCATGCAATAAGAAAGAAACAGGTTATTTTCCAGTGGAAATATTCAGGTCAAGAGACTGGCTAAACTGGTGAAGTTCTATCAAATTCCGTCTATGTAAACTTCCTCCCTCCACGATGCTGGCCGCCGTCGTATAAGCGAAATATTCTTGTGTACGGCGTAAAACATTAATCACATAAATAAATCTGTTGTTACACACTTTTGGCAATACAACACGAGACTGTAATTTAAAACTTTTTTTTTTTTTTTTGATTGGTGTTTTACGCCGTACTCAAGAATATTTCACTGATACGACGGCAGCCAGCATTATGGTGGGTGGAAACCGGGCACAACCCGGGGGAAACCCACGACCATCCGCAGGTTGTTGCCAGACCTTCCCACTTACGGCCGGAGAGGAAGCTAGCATGAGCTGGACTTGAACTCACAGCGACCGCATTGGTGTAAAACTTTTTTCCCGAATTAGTTTGATTACGAATCCAACTTCTGCTTAAACGTGAACCATACCGTACATTTAACTATGCACCATAGGAAGTAGATAATACATTCACTTATCAATTGTAGGGAATAAACTTTCATATATTTAAAACAACAAAAGAAGAATACTTACTTGCAGCTGTCAAACTCACACTGGTTGTTGTAGACGGTCCAGGTGGTATCGGCGTTTTGGGCACAGACTGGGTCATAGATGAAGGGACAGGAAGTCTCACCACATGGAGTGGCGCTTGTCACAGCTAAAAACAGAAACATTGACGCACGTTGTTTGCTGGATATTTCTCTGGGGTCATCACAAATGGCTAAATAATGGACATCAATGAATTTATTTATTTATTTATTTATTTATTTGATTGGTGTTTTACGTCGTACTCAATAATATTTCACTTATACAACGGCGACCACCACAATAGTGGGAGGAACCCTAGGGCCATTCGCAGGTTGCTGCCAGATCTTCCCACACACGGCCGGGGAAGAAGCCAGCATGAGCTTGATTTGAACAGCGACCGCATTGGTGAGAGGATCCTGTGTCATTGCGCTGCGTAGGCGTGCTAAGCACCTCGGTCATGGAGGAACCCGACATCAATAGATGTGACGCCTACTGTAGTTGCGTCACTGTTACTATGTTAAAAACAACGGGGGCAAGAACCTCGGACCATGATGTTGTACTGTGATGTTGATTACTTTCAAACCAGAGCCAATTTTCACACGCAATAGTGTGCTAATAATACCTTCATATATTTACGTTAAGAGGCGACAATGATTTGGTTCAAACCAGAGTCAACCTTTACATACTCACATTGTTTGGTTATAGCTGAAACAGTCTACATTTACGAAGAACGGACTTTCATGAGTATAGGCCCAGGTGACTAAAAGTTGTGTAAACGTTAAAAAGGAAATGATTATTGGTTAACGCCATTCTCAGCAATATTTCACTTATACGATGGTGGTCTGTTTTAGGAGAGGAATAATCCAGAAAGCTCAGATTAAGTTACCGACCATCGACAACTTACCGACGAACATACTCACGTTTGACGAAAAGAGATGCATGATATGTTGGCGGAAGACACGTGGAGAGTGTCAGGCTACGCACGCGGCCACAATAGGGTCATTGTCCTTGCCATTGTCAACGTCGACAAGGATTCAGAAACAGTGAAAGCAGGCTAAACTACAAATTACATGGCTGGGCTGGAACACGCACCTCCTCAGTCCAGCCCGCTCTTCATGCATGCTTAATTGACAACTGCCGGAAATGAACCGGACAGGGGAGAACACTCTGTACTTACCGAGAGCGCAGACGAGGAGGAGAGCGACGATACAGGTCTTCATGTTGATTTGTGTAAGATGGTCGTTCACAAACTGACACAGTGTGAAAGGTAACGCTGATCAGAGTTAGCCAGCTTTATATATTCTCCACAAGGCTGATAAACGTAACAGTTGATCCCAACATTAAAACACAAGTACCACTTACTCTCCACTTACTCCCCAAGGAGGGAGAAAAGAGAAATATGGCGTGGTCAAGTACAGACAATTATTCGGTAACACCTGGATTAATGGTTTAGCATGAACAGTCCGGATTTATTAGTTTATTACTGCCGTCATTCACCTGTCATGTGATTTACATTTTCTATTTCACTGGTAGGCCTAATTTGTATTCTGTACTGAATTTGCATGAAGACAGACTTTCACAAAGAGCTCTTGACACATTTTTGTACCACAAAGTGATAGTCAATACGGGTCGCATTTTAATGCCAGTCTTTTACAGCCCTTCCCAAAATGAAATGCGAACAACTTTAGAGGTAATTTTAATTACGCATACCTGTCAGCAACCTGCGGATGGTCGTACGTTTCCCCCGGCCTCTGCCCGGTTTCCACCCACCATAATGCTGGCCGCCGTCGTATAAGTGAAATATTCTTGAGTACGGCGTTAAACACCAATCAAATAAATAAATCAAATTACTCAGGCACTACCATTGAATGAATGAATGATTACGGTTTAACGCCACCTCGCACTACCATTGAAAGTAACTCCGTTGCACCTGTCATTTCCCGCAGAAAGTAAAATCAGAACCTAAAATTTCAGGTAAACAGGTATAATATAAACTAAAGTAAAAAATACATCTAAAAAGGTAGAAAAAGG
This sequence comes from Liolophura sinensis, assembly GCF_032854445.1. Lineage (NCBI taxonomy): Eukaryota > Metazoa > Mollusca > Polyplacophora > Chitonida > Chitonidae > Liolophura > Liolophura sinensis. The sequence goes on from NC_088300.1 coordinate 42,711,626, forward strand.
TAGTTTGACGAGTGAGAAACAAACGCTAAAATTGTTCTAGGAGCATGTTAAAGACTTACATACGAGCTGTAGCATTACCGTTTTGCTGTGATGTGGTGATATTATGTGAGGTTTGTATACATGTCAACACAATGAGCCTAGCTTTCATTGTATGATATCGCTATTCATACACTGATAATTCATAGACTGATAATTCATAGACTGATAATTCACAGACTGATAATGTGTCGTAGTCAGGATAAATTATATTTTGGCATAAATGCCGAATGGCGTCACTCCTTATAAGAACACTGAAAAAATTAGCAGAAAGTCTGTTGTGAAGCTAGAGTGTATTCTGATATTGCAACAGATTATTTTGTTACAACACACACATTGTGTTAATTCAACATAAAGATTCTATGAGACTAACAGGATATTGTGTTGAATATGACACAGTATTAAGTTATAATAACAGAATATAAATTTATTCTAGCATTAGACATTAACAGATTATGTTTTTGAGTGAATGAAGGTCGACTAAGAGGATACTTCATCGTTCCATATTGACACAGATGTATATAAAATATAATTCACTGTTTGTCAGTTTTGCCTTTTTTTTATCCATTTTAACCGTTGTCTCCAGGTCCTTTGTATAGGCAGCTTCAACGTCTGCGGCCCAGTCATGAGCGCCCATATCCCAATTAGCAAAAAAGTGGCATGCACCTGTACGTAAGATCTTATAGTTAATCAGTATCTCGATGATGTTCTGTCATGCCCAAGGATCCCAGTAGCGTGCAAAGAAATGCCAAGAAGTTTTGAACCCGCTGAAATTTTCACAACATGGCTGTGGTCTTGGATGTGTACACACGTTGCCACCCTATATCCACCAAAATAGGGGACTGTTCTACGTAAACTACAATGACTAATTCTGCATTGTTATTAGCTCTCTTCATGCATGCAAAGAACAAGTTTTTGTAAACAGGCATTTGTTCAATGGGGTCGGTCAAACTGCCAACAACATATTCGATTTTTCTCCGCTAGTTAGTCGATTTCTTTAAAATATTTACAAATGCTTTTATTTCAGCCATGGAGCAGATAAGGCGCTTTTAGTCAACGACAGGAACTGAGCTCTTGCTTACTGTTAAAAGCCATCCCCGGACAAATGTCGTTTCGTCTGATTGTGTTTAAAAATCTATATTTGACTGGGTGATTGGAAGTTAACTTCAGGTAGAGAGCTTGTTGATATTTATGTGCTTCATGATGTAAAGTGGGTCACGAAATAACCGGATCCGTATCACGAACCACGAGTTAATGAGAACGAAATATAATAATATGAAATAGGCACAGCCTGGGTACGAACGCATGACATCACTCAGACCAAAGCTAACTGACACCAATTAAGTAAACAGTGTCCAGCTGGCTTTGTGCTATACATTACTGTGATTATGCGTGTACATGTAGAATTTCAAGGTCCTGGACTGTCTATCGATACCATCTTTCTTCCCTGATAAGATGGGCCTTGAATTTTTCCACAGACCCACAACATATATACTATCTGTTTGTTTGTCAGCTCTTCACTCAGGGTGAAAATTATGTTTGAGTTAAGATAAGGATGATACGAAAATATATTAAGACGTATTTTGATATTAAGAGTATCATATATGTAATATTTGTCAGAAATCTTTAAATTTCTGCTAAGTGTATTTTTCTTGCACTTACGATGTTTCCAATACTTTGTACTTATCTTGTGACACAGTGTTGTCAGTGCTTCCGTTTTCCAACATGCATGTACTGTGCCTAAACTCACCCAGACAAAGTCCCAGAACAAGTCTTATGTACACCTATCTCTCCAGGGCACCCTGTCAAAAGCTTCGGAAATTTCTGATAATAACAACCATTTACAGTTGATTGTTTATCTTCAATTACACGAGTTAAGGCAATATATTTAAACCACAAGTATTGTACCTTATACGATCATATTAGGAACGCTGTACCCTCTAAGTTACACCTGCATATAAGAATTGAAAGAGATCTCCGAGCTATTGTTTAGTGCTTAATTTAGGCGTATCTTAATTAATGTCCGTATATATTGTGTATATTGTCTGTGTTGTAGGGATTATTTTAAGTCGGTTAATGTTCACTTGAGTTCAGACTGACAGAAATGTCACACTAGGAGACCGTTAAAGATGGATTGAGGAAAACTGGTATGCTGGGGATAAACCACCGACATTTGGCAACTTACTGACAAATGTTTTATTCCCGCGTGTGATGTACAGATATGCGCACCACATTGATGTCTTCAACAAAAACTTCAACTGTGTCGACCACTTATTGTCACAAAGGTTCATGCGGGAGGTCGGGATTGAACCTACACCTTGTCTATTCTAACGGCTGAAAGACAAGCGTCTTGATCATTCAGCCGTGACATACTGCCACTATGATTAGATGATTAATAACATACATGTATATAAATAGCTTCGGATATGATCATCAGTGGGAGATTTTTCATCTGCCGCAGACAATGCCAAATTCATTGTGAAACAAATCTCTGTATGCGTCTCGTTATAAAAGGAAACTATGATCACATCTTAGTGACTGTTGTTTTTATTCTCACTTTTTAAAAATTGATTGAGATTGGGAGGGATTGCGTTTAATGGAATATAACCTGTAGGCCTACTGCCTCAAATCCTGATCTATTTTTAGTCCACGCATGTGTTCATGAATATTTCTATTCGTAGATAAAAATATTTTTCTTAACTGAGAAAACACATTTTCCTTCCAATAATGAGAGAAAGAAAAACAAAACTGTATGCGGTCAGTAAAATACCAGAGCTTGCAGTTTATAGCTTTTCATTCAGTCTGACATCATTATGGGTAATATTTTTTCTAAAATATAATTAACGTAATACTAGGTATCAAAAATCATTTATTCACCCATCTACACACCGAACATGAATATTTTATTAGATGGCAGATAATTTTCTTTGTTATTGAAATCTACATGAACATAATATTTCAGTAACATGATATTTATCTTTATAACTGTGGCCCTAAACACAAAGCATCTGCCTTCTCTGTGATTACCTAAACAAGAAATAACCTTTCCGGTCTGCAATATTGAAAGTTTCTAATTTTTTTTCTCAGTTTTAAACCTTTTGACTTGAAATAATGATTTGCTGCTCAAATGTGTTTTGGGATTGCAATACAGTCAATCACCATAGCCAACATTTGTTTTTGATTTCTGATGACCCGCTATACAAGACATACTATTGTCTTGCTGAATTAGCGTGTTAAGCGTTTTAATGTATGGCATTTCTAATTTGAAACCGAAACCGGCAATTTATTTAGTCCTACTTAAATTTTGCCTTTGACGTCACCGTAACTCTTGTCTAATCACGTTGGCAAGTAGTCAAACAATATCATCACGTAACCATGGCAGTCATGAAAAGTACCACAAGCGTATATATATATATATATATATATATATATATATATATATATATATATATATATATACACACACATATATATGCCACTGGCAACACGCAAATGAGGATGGGGTGTTCAGCTCTGGTGAAATTCTGTTTTGGCCTGCATTTCAGTTCACATTAATTTTTCATCAAGGACACCCTGTGTCATTGCAGTATAGCAGTCAGTCGCCTGTAAACAGAAAGACAGTTCGTGTTCTATTTTCAGAATTGATTACGATCATCCCAAAGAACAAAAAGCAGTGTGGCACCTAACTGTGGCACAAATATGCAGGGTCTGTGAGAGTGTATTACCGAGATATAGCCAGCATGTAATTAGCTACAGGAATCAGAGAAATGGTCCTCGTGCCCACCTATAATTAGCAGTTATCAGTAATAATGATAATTATTTAGAATGACGTTGTGCGTCCTTTGAATAAAGAGAACGCATGTATATCAAGTGTGAATAGAAGCAAAGACTGATGGAGAGATTTTGTTTTTTCTGACGTAACTTTTTGTCTCATCTCCGTCACGCCTGTGGCTTTGACACTATTCAAGCTTTCTGTACAAAATTTGCTAGTGGTGATAAAGATGGACAGCAAACGTAGAGAGAGAGAGAGACAACTGCAGTTTGACACTTCCACAGGCTATCCATGGTATGCTCACACTTCTAACAGCACGGACGGTTTATAAACAACTGTCAGATGAAGTGCCCAAGACAACATTCAGCCTACAGTTGACAAAAAAAAAATTAAAAAGAAAAAATAAAAAGAAAAAAATTACCATTCTAGTTTCAAAGGTCTCATTGTATCTTACTGTGAGTAAAAGCATGGGTCGTACGGCAACATGCTCCTAATGTTGCAGGCTTTACACTCTGCATAATGACATATAGTGGGTGTGTTGATACAAGTGTTGTATACAACGTCATAAAGTTTAAAATACAAACTGCAAATGCAGTAAATCAACCGACCTGCCATAAACTAGTAAACACTGCCTTCTTATGCAAGTTACCGCTCACATAGATCAAATACTTTGCGATACCATATTTTTTCATCGTAAGTGGGAGAGTAAGTGGTACTTGTTTTAATGTTGGGATCAATGTTACGTTTGTCAGCCTTGTGGAGAATATATAAAGCTGGCTAACTCTGATCAGCGTTACCTTTCACACTGTGTCAGTTTGTGAACGTCCATCTTACACATATAACCATGAAGACCTGTATCGTCGCTCTTCTCCTTGTCGGTGCTCTCGGTAAGTATAGAGTATTCTCCTCAAGTCACGGTTCAATTCCGGCTTTTGTCAATCCTCACAATTGCTTCAGTAATAAATGTTTGCTATTAACTCGCATAGGTTTTTCTATCTGTAATTTCTACTACACATTAACTAATGTTGTAGATAAATGTCTAATTACTGTTCTTTTTCTATTATTATACGCGTAAAATTCGTTAGGAGCGCTGTGAAGACTGATTTTGGTTTCAAAAGTCATCATTTTGAAAACCTTATTACATATTTTACTGCATCTTTTCTCAGCCCTGACGACAGCATCCTCATGTAATGAGAAAGCCTGTCCCCGCATATTTGACCCGGTCTGTGCCCAAAACGCCGATCAGACCTGGACCGTTTTTAACAACCAGTGTGAGTTCGACAGCTGCAAGTAAGAATCTTTGTCTTTTTTAATTAAAACACATTTCTGTAAGCCTTTAGAGACCAGTTTGCTTCCCAATGCTCAGCATTTGCTATAAATAATCTGCTGATAGTCATTTCCCATTGACTAAAAATAATTTTAGCGAAACGAAAAATTGTTAATTCATGCCTCACACAACGTGATTTTATCGGACATTACCATATCACGTACTTAATGTTATCGCTTGTAAAATCGGCATCGATCGTGACTATGTATATGTATGTGTATACCTATTGATTTCATCGATCAATGAACCTAGCGCATGACAGTTCGGATGGAGCTGTGTTGGCTCACGATGAACACTTTTTAACTGAGAGAATCACGTCCATTTAAGACAAGGGGAGATAACCATGCAATCCGAAAAGCCCATAGAGCGATTTCACACTCGTTTAGTCCTTACATCTGTAACAAAAGGTTACATTGCTTTTTTATGCAGGGAAGTGAATATCACAACCTTGCAAGATATGGAGTTGGATAGATATAGACCAATCTTCAGATCGAGCCTCTGACAGTTATAATTCAATTCATTACATCGACACGATATACCAGCATTATTTCCGAAATGGCTTTAAGTCGTAATCATTCACTGATTAATTCAAACATCATAACTCTTCTTACGTAAGAGCTGTTCTTACAAAGATGAACACTTTGCGCCTTTAGTATGTTGCAGGAAATTTGATCAGCTGCATGTAGCAGAAAACTAAGACATAAGAAAAGTGTACAGTACACACAGTCCCCCGAATCCTGCTCATTTACATTTTCAGTATAGCAATAGGTGTATAAATCAACAATGGAAGCACACCTGCGTGAGATAAACCGGAACAATAGCTAAATAACCATATTACTAGGAGAATTTTGGACATATTCGTCTGTAGTGGTTTCTGAGCTTTTAATGTCATATTGTTTGTCGTCCTTCTCGCTTGCTTGTTACTTTCTAATATTATATTAAGTTGCCCGTATGTTCGCTCTTCAGTGAGGTTACCCCATTCAGCGTGCACTGTCAACAGTATGTAAACGACCCGGCCGACTGTTCCTGCCAGCCTGAATGAAGACAATCACATTGATATTTCTTCTTACCGTTAATAAACAAAGTGACAGAGAAATTTACCTTGGCCTTCATATTTACCTTGGTCTTCATATTTACCTTGGGAAAAGCAGACAAGTTTTATAACCTAGCTGATGCTAGCTTTCTCTCCGGTCGTAAGTGGGAAGGTCTGCCATCAATATGTGGATGGTCGTGGGTTTCCCCAGGGGTCTGCCCGCTTTCCTCTTACCATAGTGTAAACACCAATCAAATAAATAAATAAGTAAATAAATATAACCTGACCTGTACTTGAACCTCGTCTGAATGACATTGTCCGAGGTGAAAAGGCCAGCTTTATAGAGGAATGTGTTTTAAAAGGTTTTAGTTTCGTCAACAACTAACGCTCAGTGGTTTAAAAAATGATGTACGAGAATTCCGACTTGCCAATTGGACTCCTCACGTGAGCTTCGGAATTGAAATGTAGACCAACAGACGTCTGAAAGTAGGTCATGTCGTGCTGTCAATCGGAGTTCACTGGCGTCACGTGCAGTTTGTTGTTGTTTTCCGATCTCAACTGTCCGCTGAGCACCAAGTAACTCTAGATAACACGATGTTTGTATGCCTAGCCTTTGGGCCTTTGACTTGAGGAGAAGATGTATTTACTTATTTGATTGTTGTTGGTCGCATTACTTAAGAATTTTTCACTTATACAATTGCTATCAATTTCATGGGTAGGGTACCCGGCGTAAACCACCTATCTGAAGAACTCTCTTCAACGTGACGCACAGATGTGCACATCGTATTGTGAGGACAGGTGATCTTCAGCGAACACAAACTGCCACTTGTGCGCCGTCGATCGCCAAGGGTCCACCACAGTCAACGAGATGGTTGGGAAGACAACACAGGTGATGAGTGTGTAACATATCAGTTACTGGCAGTATGATATTATCCGCCGTGGAATCTTATCCGCCGTGGAATCTTCTCACAGGAAAATCACTGAGATTGACGTTATCAGGGTTAAAGCATTCTGCACGCATCTTTGAAACCAATCCATAAAATAATTCCGAAATGTTATGCTAAATATGACAAGAGCCAAATTGGATTTGTAGGTCAAATAACAAGTGCATTAGTTATGCCTGGTATCACTTGAATCTTTGATGTAAAAGATGACTATGCAAAAACGGTAGTAACTATTACACCACGGAACGAATGGTTTCGGACTGACATAGAAACAGTGAGTGATTATGGCTTCACGTCACGTAGTATACTGACCATATCGCGAAGGGACTGGAACAGAACCATCCATAAGACATCACAGGGCTTCTGCTTGCTCGCTCGGATTATCGCATATCTAAAACACATTGTAACCCGTAATCGACATATCGCTATAAGCTTAGGCTCGTCTAGTGCCATCTTTGGGAGATTTTCCGAACGTTTATGAAACGCATAAACCTATGTACACTCAAAAATTAATCTGTTTAATTTAATATAAAGTCTATTTTTCTGAGTGATGTTAGAATGTCTATTCTGTTATTGCAGCAGATTATTCTATTAAACATAACACACATATTCTATTAATTCAACATAACCATTCAGTTAACAGGATGTAATACATATTGTTATAAACAACCTATTTTAGCATAGCTCAGACAACAAATTTGCTGTTAAATTTAACAGATTCAGTTTTTTGAGTGTTAGTACAAGTATATTGACTGCAGCCCGCACATCTATGAATCAATGTTATAGCATGCTGTACAACATGAGAAAACCATCAGAATAGAAATGAAAAACACAGCGTCCATTGTATTGGATACGCCCTCTGCGTCCGGAAGTCATCAATCAAATGGTTCAAACTTGCAATCACTGACCATATAACACGATTCTTCAAAACAAAGTGCTATTTGGGAAAACAGCATCGCCGTGTGAAACGTTATGGTTGTCACAACTGAAGCAGCAAGGTCGATTCTGCTTTAAGATAATGTTAAACATTAACAAAAACAACAACAACCTGTTCCAGTTCCATCACTTTTACTTCTGAATAATTAAATAATTTTACTTTTTGTTTGTGGAATAAACACTTCATTGGCATGATATATTGTGGGATTTACTGCGCTCATCCTCGTCGACACCTACCCTCAATATATACAACAATATATCAGGGCAAGAATTCGTTTATTTATATTCTAACATGTCACAGATTCTACACATTCTCTGGACATTAAAATATGGGGAAAAAACGATAATCCATGAAAACTGCTGCGTCACCCATGTCCCTAGGGCGCTGGGGGAAAACTCTGAACAAGGCTTCTCGTATTGCTGGAGCACGAGAGAAAAGAAAAAAACAAATAACGAACTACAAACTACAGAAGCTAGGTGGTTTTATTGTATTCGCTTTTTAATTTTACGTCTTGTTAAGTGATAAATCCGTTCTGTGAATAAATAATTGACTAAGACAGATGATAACTGCCAGGTTATGCCTATCACCCCTACAATTGCCATCGAGTGCAACGTCCCTATGTTCACATTTAGTTCACATATTCAGGGTTCAAACTCGGCCGTAGACAGGGAATAATATATGTCACCTATTGTGTCATACTTTTGGATCTAAAAGTAGGTGTTTAGCATTTCATTCGCCTTTTCACGCGCTGCATGTACACATCACAGTAATGTTAGTGAAGTTCATAAACATTTTATTCACACCTGAACATAAATGTGTAGAACAAGTTGTATGACGACAATGGTGACATGCAATTACTAATATGGTCCATAAAACCCACCTTACAACCCAAACATTTAACTGCACTTAGTTCATTGGAATAAATCTAAAAATATAGGTAAAAGTTTTTTCCCGTGTTGTTTTCAATGTTTTTTCTCTTCCTTTAATTTTACGTGATCTTTTCCTTTTAGAATCAAAAGAAACCTGTTTTTCTGTTTTTGACATGTAAAGGGCAACTGACAATTGACAGGAACTATAGTTCAAGGCTGGTAAATGCAAGTGTAACATGCTGTAAGGGCCAAATATTTAATTAACTGTTTAGGTTGTTGCAATCCGCGAACAAATTACATTCAGGCAGCATGAGTTAAAATGTACATGCAATTAACCTCCATCAAGCTTAAAGTAACTGTATACCATATATGCCAATCATTGTTAGTCAAACGCAGAAATGTGATCAGTGGCATTAAGACGGTCAATGGTGATTGACTTCCCGTCTAGGCTTGTCAGTTATGTGTTGTCCAAGAAGAAGGCCAAGTTTCCAATTACCATAGGCCTATATTTAAGATGTCTGGCAATCTGAAAACCAATATGTGGATTTCAATCAAGCATCTATCTTAAGTGGTGCCCTTTCTCGCCATAGATATACGTGTCACGTCGCCATGACCACCACAGTAAAGTGCACGTGGTGGGCGTATGTGACAATTCCAGAGCCATATTCTAACTTGTTTTATTAAATGCACTCGACTTTAGAGCTAAAATACGTGTATACATTTATAAAGAACTGCATATGGCAATAGATTACTGCAGAGAGTTTATCCTACGAAGGATTTTACCAAGTGCAACCTACCAGTCATTAAATGTATTTTAAGAATGAATGTTAACTTAAAGTATATTGATTACCTTTTCTTGGAGGAGGAACCGACAGTGGACAATGGAGAAAACCAAACAGTTACTATGTTCTTTGTGCATAATTTATTCCTTGGGAATAGTTTTCTGGAAAGGTACAAGGCATCTGTCTTTTGATTTAATTTTAATTTTGTTTTGGTATATATCGATATACAACTAATAAAACCGTTGGTAGTTTTATTAAAACCGTTCAATCAATGACACACGGCGCATTTGATTTGTGCTTATTATTCCATATTGAAACCTCATATTTTGGGGGTAGACTCAACCATAAACTAAAGACGGGAAGCCGTTAAGCAAAACTCTTATATACGTGTAGATTTACATTTTATACTCTGATTGCTATCCTGGGTGTCCAACTACCTCCAATCTAAGGTAACATGAGCAGGATTTCGATATCAAGTATTCAAGGGAAGAGGATATATATATATATATATATATGATGCGTTCTTTGATGCTGCGTTGCTCCATTATCCTTTGTTCAAACCCTTTTCAAACTTATACCCCTTGGATGACATGAATCGCTCCATAACCTCAATAACGATTTCCTGTTAATAATCAAGAATTAATTGTCTCTCAATTATTGTCCAGAACGAGGCTCCCTGGGTGCTGACGGTCGGTGTGCTCGTTTCTGGAGAGTGTGAAAAGACCTTGCACGCACCGTCGTCATGGAAACTAAAGCTGACACAAGACTGGTCTCCTACACACTGTCGTGCGCACTCCATGGCAGTTCTCACTTGAACGGACCAATCAGGAGTTATTTGATAGATCAAACCTTGTGTGACTCTCAAGACACCTACTGTTCTGCTGGCTGCAAAACAACAAACACAGAAAATCAATGGTTTAATTTTAAAAAAATAACGCTAGTGTCAAAGGGGTTATTATGGGCTGTTGGTAAAATGGATCCAGTGCAAAATACTTAAACACCCGCTTTAACGTGGCCGTTCTAAATTGCATCATTTGAATAGGCGATATTTTAACTTTTTAAGCCCTCAGACTGAATTCCTCACGTAGTTCTGAGCCACAATCATACTTAAAAAAACTTCCTCGCTTGGCGTTCAGCATTAGGGGAATAGTGCAACGACTGGTTGACCCGTATCAATATAATGGTTCGGGAGGGGCTTCTTACTTGCCTTCGGTAAGTCGTCTCAGTGAAGCAACGCTAGATAATAGAGCGGTGGAAATCTGTCTGCATCAAGGAGGCACATTACACGTAGATGCACTCTAAGGAAGCCTTCGTCATCATATGACTGAAAAATTGTTAACTACGACGATAAACGCTAAGCACTCACTCATTCATTGAAAGACACGTTTTGCTAGCTTTACCTATTTTCTGTGGCCATAATATCTGTATGAAACACATTCTTCAACGGATGGCATACAGAAACCGGATAGATACGGAATTTCTTTCACACCACGATGATTGTACATAGCACGTATACTGACTGCACTGTTTGCAAACATACAATAAGCTATTTTATAATATAGCTATAGGTGTGGCTTAATGAATCCGATCGTACCATATGATCGTCCTGTACTTGAAGCGAGATTAGATCTCGGACAGCCTTATTTTTCGTATTCTACGGTAGGAAAAGGAGTTAACTAAATGCTGAAGGCACTTAGGGCGCTGCTGCGTATCTGTACAGAAATGTTAACAGAGGAAGAAATTTCATTTGTTGGTTCTCAAATTCTAGTTTTGGTATTTCTACATGGTGGTTGTTTTTACAGGAGGCAATAGTCTTTGGAAAGGTTGAGCTATATAATATATAGGTCATTGTGAAGTGTTTTGTACACTATAGAGTGGTATTCGTCCATATGGTAAATCTGCTTTTCTTCACAACATGAATGAGTACAATAGCACTTTATAATGTACAAAACGCCCAATCAGTCAGATATCTTAAAAATCAAACCAAACTAGGAATTTAGACAATGTAGTCAGACAAACATGTGGGCAAGTGAATGGACACTCCCGACAATAAAACCAGACAAAGAATTCAGACAGCTGGACAAGACATTCGGGCAATTCGGTGAGGCATTCAGGCAATAAATTCAGACTAGGAATTTAAACAATACAATCAATCAAGACATTCAGGCAATGAGTCAGTCTTACTAAAAATAAAGTCAGACTACGACTTAGGATAATAAAGTGGGACAAGACATTCGAGAATAACACCAGACTAAGAATTTAGGCAATGGAGTCGTTCGCGCTCAAGTAGGGCAATCAGTCAGCTAATCCGCCGATAAATTCAGACTAGAAATTCGGACAATACAGTCAGGAGAGGCATTCGGTAAGGCAATGAGGCATCCAGGTAATAAACCAGACTAGGAATTCTTGCAGGCAAGATATTCGGACAAGCCAGTGTTGAGAATACAATCAAATGACGAGTTCAGACAAGACATGCTGAAAAGATGTTCTTTTTAGAAAATCACTCAACCATTTCGAGCGTAAGAAAATGAGTATAACAATCTGTGAGGCCTCACGAACTCATGAGCATACATCAATAAAATCATGTCAGCAAGTGAACACTATTTAATTAGGATTTAAGAAACTAGACTCAGCCAGAATGTAGACATGCTTGTGGCTTACCGGGTAAGCATGTGGCACTATCCGAGCAAGCTCGGTTTTCTTCGGTATCCCCTGGACAACTGGCGGATGTCCTGTTAACGGCTATCTCATGACATATCCGAATTCTTGTCTCTCTCATTCCCTCACTACAGTCACAGGCCGACCAAGCTCCCCATGGGGTCCATGCAACTAAGAAACAAGCACGGAGTGTGTGTTAATTACATTGTCGTACAACGAGCGCACTATACTTCAACAGTGAGTGCTTTATAGATGTAATAAGTTACTTGAATAAACCAGCTGCTAAGTTGTTTTGTTCTGTATTTTTCTTTCTTATTTGTTTGTTTTATTGAATAACAGTTATTTTGAGTATGTGTCATAAAGTGCCTTTCAGTGTTAAGTCTTTAAAGCGCGTTCTCTAGATATGCGGGAATGAGAAATTTGCCAATACATTAGTATGCAGTATTTGCATGCGCGCGAGTGGAATCCAAGGAAACGGAATTGTTTGTGTCTGTCAGCGTCTGTCCACCTTGACAACCGATGGTTATGCGTGCAATGGGCGCGGTCGGCCGTCAAGAAAGTCATTAGAGCCAGCAACCTGCTGGTGGTCGTGGGTTTTCGCCGGGCTCTGCCCGGTTTTCTCCCACCATAATGCTGGCCGCTGTTGTATCAGTGAAATATTCTTGAGTACGGCGTAAAACACCAATCAAATAAATAAATACGTAAACTATCATAAATCGTTGACATTTAGGAATAAATTACTGCTTTAATTTCACAAAATAATATCGATAGTTCGTTTATCACCTGGACATGTCTTTCAAATTAACTGCCGGACAAGTCACAATAGACTGTTATAAATCGTTGACATTTAGGAATAAATTACTGCTTAAATTTCACAAAATAATACCGGTGGTTCGTTTATCACGTGGATCAGTTACTTTGTTACACATGTTTTAAGAATTTTTTGAAACCAGCAAAATGTATTTGAAACGTTGGATTTATGGTGGAGTTTTCTGATCATATTGCGACCAGTGAAGTCACATCAAGTTTTACCGCTTAAGGCACATAAAAATGACTGTTAGAGTGCACATAGAGTGCACATACATATACATCTATGAATGGATTCATCAAATGAAATATTTCAAGCCAATAATGATGATGATGATGATGATGATGATGATGATGATGATGATGATAATGATAATGATAATAATAATCATAATCATAATAATAATCATAAAAATAACAGCAACAAGACATTCACATCTATGGCCGTATTTACCCAAAGCTTTTTTGCACATAAACCCAAAGAGTGACGCACACGAGGAAGGGAACCATTTATTCTCGAAAAAGCTGGGGAATTTTGCCAGACAATCTCCTAAAATAAACACGAAAAAAGATGAAGCTGTTAGAAGCACATACTTTTAAAAAAAAGGCAAACACTTCAAAATTTAAAATTTTCACCACGCTTCAGAGACTATCAAGGTCGTGTCTGAAAGATATGGTAAAACTTCCTGCATTGCAAATCTGGAAAAGTCTGCTTCTTGATTACAAAATGTCTGACGAGTACCACAATTGTTTTTTGTTGATAAAAAAAATAAGACACAGTGCAGACCGCTACGGATACCCAATCCGATGATCACCTTTTACGTTTCTAAACCAATGCATTATATATCTTTTATTTTTTGTGTACATATAAATCCAAGAAGTGTGAGAAGTACCGTATAAACCCCAGAGGCGTTGCTTAGTATTTAATAACCTTCAGTCAATCAAGTTATCTATGAGGTACTCAGTTCTATCTATTTACTGCTAACTATAAGCTAAGCACACGCAACGAATCAGTCAAACGTTTAAACAATCCGCGCCGGGCAATGTTGACATTGCACTTCGACACATCGAACCGGAAGTAGTTTTATATGGTTAGCATTTTATGTGGCTGAATTCTAAGTAGTCCTTCACAAAGTCAGTATCCATGTATAAAAGATTTGTACATGTGCATCACTGTATGCTCTAGAATTATGTAAAAAATACAACTATTGAGACATTTGAGTCTACAGACCAATTTCTGAGACGACAGCAACCACAACTGAAAAACATAACGCTATTTGATTCGAGGGCAATGTATGTGCTGCAGTACAATTTTCACTTGAGTCGTTGCGTTTAGTGGAAACAGTGCCACTTGGCAAAATAACGGTCTCATTGAATGACTTTGTGGTTTGAGGTCACAGAGGTGGTTGTGGTGACAACCGAACTCTATGCGCTACTTGTAACTTCACGACAGAAGATGAGGTCGATTTGTGACCTGGTTGATTCGACCAAGTGGTAAACAGAGGTTAAAAATGTTCATCAAAGGTGTTATGAGCTGTAAATGTCTTCAACAAAAAGAACTTACCTGACATTGAGATTATTACCTGTGCGCGTGTCACTACCATAGTTGGTATAATTCACCGGTAAGCCGTCCGCCCATATTGTATCTATATTTTTCTTCCCTAACCAGACACTTTCACCATTGTTTGATGCGACCCTAGGAAGAACAACAAATTTGGATACAAAAAACCCATTCCTAATATACCTGTGCTTTCTGGTTGATGCGCTTAACGGCTCTAAACAGTATTCAGTAATACCTGGTTTATTACTGCTCCACGCTAGCCGAATGATGAGAGAGAGTACTCAATCCGGTACATAACAATCGACGATACCACCTTCGTCGACTGACCTTCCTGCATTCAGGATCTTTGTCAGAATACTATGACTGGGTGGGCCGCCATGTTGGATGTCAGAATAGTGTGACTGGGTGGGCCGTCATGTTGGATGTCAGAAGAATGTGACTGGGTGGGCCGCCATGTTCCATGTCAGTATATTGTGACCGGGTGGGCCATCATTATACTGTAACAGTGTGGGTGGTCGTGTTCAATGTCAGTATACTGTGACTGCGAAGAGCGCCGTGTTCGATGTCAGAATACTGTGACCAGGTGGGTCGGCATGCTTGATGTCAGCATACTGTGTCTGAGTGGGGCGGGATGTCTGATGTCAGTATGCTGTGTCTGGGTGGGCTGTTACCCACGTTGTCAGTGCACTGTGTCTGTGTGAGCCGGTATGCACGGTATCAGTATACGGTGAATGAGTGGGCTGTTATGTACGCTGTCAGTATACCGTGTCTTTGTGGAGCGTCAAGTACAGTGTCAGTGTACTGTGACTAGGTAGATATTTATGCTCAATGTCAGTATACTCTGACTGGTTGGGCCGTCATGTTCGATGTCAGTATACTCTGACTGGTTGGGCCGTCATGTTCGATGTCAGTATACTCTGACTGGTTGGGCCGTCATGTTCGATGTCAGTATACTCTGACTGGTTGGGCCGTCATGTTCGATGTCAGTATACTCTGACTGGTTGGGCCGTCATGTTCGATGTCAGTATACTGTGATTGTGGGGAAAGTCATGCTCGATGTCATTACACTGTGATTAGGTGGAGCGTTAAGTGCGGCGTCAATATACTGTGTCAGGCGGATATTTATGTTCGATGTCAGTATACTCTGACTGGTTGGGACGTCATGTTCGATGTCAGTATACTGTGACTGGGCGAACCGTCATGTACAGCATCAGTATATTTTGTCTGCGTGGACTGTTATGTTAGATGTCAGAATACTGTGACTGGGTGAGTCGTCACGTTCGATGTCAGTATACTTTGCCTAGGTGGGGCGTTATCTACGGTGTCAGTATACTGTGACTAGGTGGGCCGTCATGTTCGATGTCAGTATACACTGACTGGTTGGGCCGTCATGTTCGATGTCGGTGTACTCTGTCTGGGTGAACCGTCACCGTCAACAAAGTAAACGTTGTCTGCGTGGACTGTTATGTTCGATATCAGTATACTCTGAATGGGTGAGCAGTCGAGTTCGATGTCGATATACTGTGACTGGGTAGGGTGTTATGTTATGCACAAGGCCGGGTTGGAACCCGCACTTCGTGTGTCATAACCGTTAAAAGATAAACACCTCTAACCGCTAGGAGACGGTCTGTTCCGATATCTTCATTCTGAATACCGCGTTAAGCAATATTTCCCTGACAACAAGTTGAAAAGGCATATTGATCCAGTTGGACGTGTGCAATATTTACCATACGTCAGTTTACACGAATTTCTAAATTATATTACAAACATCACAGCATTACAAACTGGCACGATTGTACTTTGTGGATAGTCGGAGAGCATACGTTTGTCGTGTTGGCAGTGTGTACATAGTTATCTGAGCAGCACATTTCCGCAACGAGCTGTTGATGTTCGATACACTCAAACCCATATCTTATCCAGAGTGGCAATAATTATGTCATCCGTAACTGATTTTTGTCCTCATGCATTACCATGGCAAAATATTTCACTTCAGTGTGGTTATCCCAATCGTTACAAATTGTTTCCATGCATTATCACGCTAAAGATTCCATACAAAGAACAACGGTAAATATATAGAAGCTCAACCGATGAATCTCAAAAGGTAAAATAATCTTGGTATATCTTGGGCAGTCTCAATAATATCTTGATCAGTATAGTGTATTAGTTTTCGTATTTAATATGCAAATATGTTCAAACTATTGGATTTCAGGCGATGTTATTACATGCTTATCTACTGTACTATTTATAAGGCTACAGCAAAAATACTAAAATCAGTGCACAACAGTGTGATAGCTAGCAACTCGTCACGCGTAACCGGTGAAATCTGATCTCTTTCCAATTTAGCTCAGTTAGGTTTTTATCCTGACTGTTCATGCTACTTAAATGCCCACCAGGCACCATGACTCAAGCAGAATTAGCTAATGATGTTAATAACAATTCATTGGTCTAGAATTACTTAAAACACTGTGCTGTTGCCACATTTAACATACATGAAAAGAATGACTAAGAAATATCAAAAATTTCTTGACAAATTCGTATTTATTTATTTTCACTCTTTCACTTATGTCGCTGAGAGCCTCACTAGAAATAATCTTTATTTATTACAAGTAGACTCACTGTAAAATCTGAGTTTGCCCTGATGTATTAAAATCAGATTTCTTACTGTTTGCTCTTTACAAAGTCGTCCTCGCCCGCGCTGGTTATGCTCACAAGATGGCTGTCCTCAGACTCACACGTTGCCTGCGCTTGTTGATATTGGGTACCACTAGTAGTCTGTGGGTAAAACCGGTAACAAAATCCCTGATACTCATCCCATCCGGGATCGCACTCTACAAGGATAAACAAAATAAATGAGGTTTTTGAAAAGAGAAAAAAAAAACACAGAGAGGGTCATATTATTTCATTTTGTGTTAAAACTTTAAGGACTTAATCCGCAAATCAGTGTTGTGGGATTTCTCAAAGTTTACAACAAAGTTTGAAATAGCACACTGAATCACACACAAAATGGATAAACAAAATTTTGGAACATGTTTTGGAAACGAGGAAAAAGAGAGATGCTCACCTCTTTCGGATAATTTGTCTGTCTACTCAGAAATAATCATACAATCATGTTTCATCTGTGTACCAATTTCAGTGGCTTGAGATTCAGCAAATCGAAAATTCCTCGTGAACCAACACAGTCTGAGCTGATCGTTGTTTTGTTGGGACAGGTTGCCATGGGATATGATCGAGAGAGAACAGATGAATTTCTGGTGTTTTCTTTTTTTCGAAATTAAAAGGGGAGAATTTAAACTGTATGTAGTGTAGTCTCAAACAGCAAATGTGGACCGTTTTGTACGCACGTGTTTGTGTACCTCGCTATGTAAACAAGATCAATTATCACGGGTACACAGTTTGGTACACATTGAAAGTGTAGGTATATAACGATGATGTGATGTATAGAAGATAAACACTAATGTTCCTGAGCAAGTTTGTTACAACTGGTGTGTCTGTGGCACTTAAATCGTGTGTATTTTTTGTACACAGTTGCTTTTAAAGAGAATGTTCCCACCAAAGTTATATCCCAGGGGATATATAATACCAGTGTCTTGAACACGATGCTTCTAAGATGACATTAGACATCGGAAAGCACAACGGAGTAGTTTCAAAGCTTTGTTATTTGTTCTATAAAAGAGCAACAGTATCGGACTTACCTGAAACTACCGACGAAGTAAGCTGAAAAACTGCTAAGCCCAGGACAAAGACGTGCAAAGTTACCATGATATCACCAGAGAGCGACTTCATGTAGAAAAGGTTATATCTGCCGGCATGTATACGTGTGGATGGATGTTTGGGGAAAGGCACTGCGTCATGTATACCCTATAGGCTGTTCACAAACGCTCTCTGAGCTAATGTTGCTGCTCGACAGTGGTTACATATTGGTACCTCAACCATACAAAATATCCTTCGATTGTCTCTTGCACGACCTTGTGCTCACTTTAATAAGTAAGACAGCGCTGAACTCTATTCATCTGGCAGTATCCTAAGCCCAGTTATTTGTAATTATCCGCTGGCATGTCGAACACTAACATCTGAGCAATTAGAGAGCCTATGCTCAGTTAAGTCCGCGTTTATTGTCTTCGCAACTTTGTCTCTGGTCCATCCGGTAAACTCCAATAAAGGTATCACTTTTGATCATTTACGGTGGGGTTTCAATGAAGCAAACGACTGTGATTCTTGTCCATGACTGTATCAAATGGCAATTTAGATGACTGGAAAGCCAATAATGTCACGCTGTATAGGGGCATATTTCCACGGCTCCGTAGGAGAACTAGTGATGATTAGTCTCACCGTTCAGATTTGAAAGGTTTGTGAACAACGGCGAAATCCATTATCACCATATTGACCTATTTCTCTCTCCCTATTTCGTCAGATTACTAAATGAGATTATATTCATATTTTTACAATAGACGGCAAAACCGATCGTGAATACCACTGTAAACTGCCATCCGTATGTGAAACCCGCAGTCTGGAGATGGTATCAAATGTCAGGTGACTGAGGTAAACAAGTGTCTCAGAATATAGCGATAATAACTTCTCTCAATTACGCACAGTGAAGTGGAGAGAAATTCTCGGATTTAATATTTAATGTTTTCAATATTTGTCATCCTCCATCCACACAGCACAGAATTATTTGATCGGTTTCTTATTTCAATCCTATTCGATACTGAACCCTTCGATAGGCAAACAGTCCGTCACGTGCACATGCTACTCTCAATGAGAACAACATTATTGTCCCTCTATCTATACCTTTTCACGCCCTTGCTTGTTATTGGTGCTTTTCTGTTAATATTGAAGGTTTTGCAATGCCTTTTCCGTCAATGTAGCCTGACCTTTTTCGTTATTGTACCTCTAAGACTGGAGTTCATCGTGAATGTATCATGCATAAATGAATCACCCTGCACACACAAAAAAAAAAAAAAAAAACAGAAAACGTATAAATCATAATTTATTTGTGTACATTCAGCACGTTTCACTGAACACCTATTTAAAGAAACAGTGCCATTGTTCGGTAGATAGTTAAGTCAATGGAGGAAATTCTCTTGACGCTTCCGCAAAAATGTCTCATATTTATTTATTTATTTATTTATTTGATTGATGTTTTACGCCTTTTTAAAGGATAACTTCTCACATCAGATCAACATATGCTGCACGGCGATCGGCAGGAAAAAGCAAAAACAGTTTTCATATTTTCATAAAAAACATATATATGTATATATATATATATCCTGCAGATATAAGAAACATGACAAACTCAACTAGTTCATTTAGCTTACTAGTTTCACCGTATCAGATGGTTCTTCAGAGCTTTTTTATTGCAACATATCTTGCAATAGCTATATATACATGCAGGTAGATTAAGCCATGGTGATCAGTCCTAGTTACAAATTACATATCATATAATAAAGTTCGAACTTGGGTAAGGAGAAGGGTATCCATTCGGAGAGATTATCTCCCGATGTTTTCTTTGTTAAGTTCAGATCTAAATTTATGAATGAAGTACTGTTCTTCGATTCCTCTGGTTTGAGCTTTATATTCACCGATAATTTAAGAAGGACATTCTTCAACTTTGGACCAGTGTGGTAATTTACGGGTACATGATGCGATATGTTTGGTTACAGGTAAAATCTGTAAACTTGGCTTACTAATGTGTTGCCTATGTATCCTATATCGATTCTTTAATGAATCGCCGGTTTCGCCTATGTAGAATTTGTTCCATTCAGAGCACGTTAAGACATACAGGAGATTTTGGGAATTACAGTTCATATTAGCGTTAATACGGAAGTTAAAATTGGTAACATGAAACCAAAAATGACTGCTTTTTATTAAATGTTCACAGCATTTGCATCGTGAGTCTCCACACTTAGAAGTTGTATAACTGGCTTCTATTAGGTTGGTACTAAACCGAGCCTTTGTTAGAAGTTTCTTTAGATTAGGAGCCTGTCTTTGACCGTTTATAAGTTTTAGCGAGACGATTCTAGTAGTAGTCGGTCGTTGTGGATAATGGGAAATTGAAAACTTTAGGGGTATGAGTGCATATTAAATGAAAGCGTATAGGTCGGTTTGCTGGTCCTTAAAACTGAATATCAGTTTTGTTTGCTTTGTCAATACCGACGTGTGTGTGTGTATATATATATATATATATATATATATATATACATATATATATATATATATATATATATATATATATATATATATATATATATATATATATATATATATATATATATATATATATATATGGGCTCAACAAGATTGGGCTCAGTTGGTTAGCGCGCTAGCGCAGCATAAAGAGCCAGGAGTTTGCGGACAGTAACCTGCGGATGGTCGTGGGTTTCCCCCGGGCTCTGCCCGGTTTCCACCCACCATAATGCTGGCCACCGTGGTACAAGTGAAATATTCTTGAGTACGGCGTAAAACACCAGTCAAATAAATAAATGAATAAAACAAGATTGTAAATCTGCCTGGTCTATTCGTGAATGTTTAACATATTCTCTGTACATGTATACTTATAAAAAAACGTAATCAGACTATAAGCATATGTAAGACTGGGTTTCAATCGCTGGGCTTGTGAACTCCTACTGAATTATTCGATATTCAAGAAGCATTGGTCCGAGGAAGTACTGACCAGAGGCCTACCAGGAAAAGTTAAAAAAAAACCCGCGGACTAGCTCGGTGAATCATAAAGCAAAAAAGTAAAAGAAAATTCACTGGCCCATTGGGGAGTAACAAAGCCGCTAATTTTGACCCATATCGGTTTACTGCGTGTAATATCAGTAATCTCCAGAGAGACATAATATTTACAGACTGTGTCAAGGAAATATCCGACCCAGTCAGCCTCCTGCCGGCTGTGTAGCCAGACTCGACACACCTCAATCCCTATTCTCTCACTTCCCCATATTTGATGGCTTTATTGCTCTACAGCATCAACGTTTCCTTGTTATGCAAATAACCGTGAATGACCTGGATAACGACAGAGATGCAGTTATAAGGCTAACTCATTAAATCTCACACTGTATAGGCTTTTGATGGATTGATCGCTTTAGCGGTGAAACCATGCTCCTTTGTAATTCTAGGTGGATATATTACACCCCTGCTTTTTATTAGTAGAAGGTGAAATTGTCGACGTTTTAAATAAAGGCGTAGCTAACGGCGAAACCCACATTTGGCGTTGAGTCGCACGGATACTTGTATGATGTCCGAGATGTGAGAAAAATGCCGTTTCCAGACTTACTACCTTTGTTGCTCTGTTACTCTCTTGTAGTTTTCTCAGTTGAGGCAGGTAGGTCTACTGCGGCAATTCCGTTTTTCTTTTTCACTTCCAAGCTCAACATAGATTTGTCGTAGGGTGTCAGCCTTGAGCAGTTTTGTTCTGTCATGGCAGTTTTGCTGTAACGTGGCAGCTTTACTTTATCTTTCCGGTTTTGTCGTAGCGTGACAGCTTTGAACTGTCATAACAGTTTTGTTCCAGCGTGACAGCTTTGTTCTGTTAGGACTGTTTTGTCGGAGCGTGAGAGCTTGGAACTGTCATGACAATTTTGTTCCAGCGTGACAGCTTTGCTCTGTTGGGACTGTTTTGTCGTAGCGTGACAGCTTTGAACTGTCATGACAGTTTTGTCCCAGCGTGACAGCTTTGCTCTGCCGGGACTGTT
Source organism: Liolophura sinensis (assembly GCF_032854445.1). Lineage (NCBI taxonomy): Eukaryota > Metazoa > Mollusca > Polyplacophora > Chitonida > Chitonidae > Liolophura > Liolophura sinensis. Next base: position 42,734,046 of record NC_088300.1, read on the forward strand.
TAGTCGTAGCGTGACAGCTTTGCTCTGTCAGGACTGTTTTGTCATAGCGTGACAGCTTTGCTCTGCCAGGACTGTCTTGTCGTAGCGTGAAAGCTTTGCTCTGATAATACTGTTTGTCATAGCGTGACAGCTTTGCTCTGTCAGGACTGTTTTGTCGTAGCGTGACAGCTTTGTTCTGCCAAGACTGTCTTGTCGTAGCGTGACAACTTTGCTCTGTCAATACTGTTTTGTCATAGCGTGACAGCTTTCCTGTGTCAGGACTGTTTTGTCATAGCGTGACAGCTATGCTCTGTTAGGACTTTTTTGTCATAGCGTGATAGCTTTGCTCTGTCAGGACTGTTTTGTCGTAGCCTGACAGCTTTGCTCTGTCAGGACTGTTTTGTCATAGCGTGACAGCTTTGCTCTGCCAGGACTGTTTTGTCGTAGCGTGACAGCTATGGTCTGTTATGACTGTTTTGTCGTAGCGTGACAGCTATGATCTGTCAGAACTGTTTTGTTGTAGCGTGACAGTTTTGCTCTGTCAGAACTGTTTTGTCGTAGCGTGACAGCTTTGCTCTGTCAGAACTGTTTTGTCATAGCGTGACAGCTTTGCTCTGTCAGAACTGTTTTGTCGTAGCGTGACAGCTTTGCTCTGTCATTACATTCACAGTTTTGTTCCTCGTGGACAACTTAACTTTACTAGCTGAGAACACAGTTCAGGACAGGTTCCTTTTAGGTCTCGTTTTAGAACCGTTTTAGATTCACGGCTCACTTTATTGGTTGAGGTCTCGGTTCAGACACGATCCAATTTATTGGATTATGTTTGAATTCAGAACCGATTAACACTGGTTTAGGTATTGGCACAGAAGAAATTCACTTTGTTGATCTAGACCTCTGTTCAGAGAAGATTAATTTTGTTTGTTCAGGCATCGAATTAGATGGGATCCATGTTTCTGATTCAGGTTTTTGTTGAGAAGTGATTCACTTGACTGGATTAGGCTTCAGTTTCAGCGATCCAGTTTACTGGTTTATGGCTCGGATCAAAAGCGGTTAACATTAGCCTTATATTTCAGATTTAGGGGGCTTCCGTGGCTCAGTTGGTTAGCGCGCTAGCACAACGTAATGACCCAGGAGCCTCTCACCAATGCGGCCGCTGTGAGTTCAAGTCCAGCTCATGCTGGCTTCCTCTCCGGCCGTACGTGGGAAGGTCTGTCAGCAACCTGCGGGTGGTCGTGGGTTTCTCCCGGGCTCTGTCCGGTTTCCTCCCACCATAATGCTGGCCGCCTTCGTATAAGTGAAATAATATTGAGTACGGCGTAAAACACCAATCAAATAAATAAATAAATAAATATTTCTGATTAATGTTCACAACCGATTCAATACTATTGTTTTAGATGGCAGTTAAGAAGCAGTTCGTTTATCTGGTCCAGGAATCGGTTTAAGAAATTTTCTGATCCAAATCTGTGTAAAAAGAAAGCTTTCCACGTAACAGGTTAGTGTGTTTGTTCAGAAGCAAATCACTTTTGCGAGTTCAGTTGTTCCAATAAAAAGTGATTAAATTTAGTAGCACAGGTCTAGGTTAGAAAGCACTTCTCTGCTTTCATAACTATTTGTAATGCACAAATGTTTCCAAACACAGTACAACCGTACACGTAGGCCCATCCGTTGCATGCGGAGTTGATTTCAGTCGAGAACTATTAATAACCTATACTGTGCATGATTAGGCAAGACGTCGTCTTATTAAGATACATTTGACAAAATTACTGGAAGATTTGACGGGCTACACGAAAAGGTTTAAAATCACATCGTTGTCTGCTGTGTTAAATGCGGGGAGGAAATGTACAAGCTCCTGATTGTCATATTTTTTAACAGTATACTATTAAATTCAGGTTATGAAAATAGTCTGTCCAAGATGTTGATTACTTTGATTATTTTCCAGCGTGTAACCTGGGCTGGACAGAGCAGTCAGGTTTCTGCTTCAAGACCTTTACCTCGGAAGTCGGGTTTGACTTAGCTGAGATCACGTGTGTGGAGCAAGGAGGACACCTAGCCAGTATACACAGCCAGGAAGAGGAGACCTTCGTCCTTGACCAGCAGTAAGTCACTGACCGAAAATAATTCCTTGACCAGAAATAAGCCCTTGACCAGCAGTAAGTCACTGGCCGAAAATAATTCCTTGACCAGAAATAAGCCCTTGACCAGCATTAAGTCTTCGACTTGCATTAAGCCCTTGACCAGAAGTAAGTCCCTTACCAGAAATACGACCTGGACTGGCAGTACGTCCTGTAAGTCCTTGACCAGTAGTTAGTCCCTAACCAGAAATACGACCTGAACTGGCAATACGTCCTGTAAGTACTTGACCAGCAGCAAATCCTTGGCTCGCATTGCCGTAAGACCTTAACAAACAGTAAGTCCTTGACCAGCACTTAAGCACTGACCAGCTGCATTCTTGGCCAGGAAAAAGTTCTGAACCTGCAATAAGTACTTGACCAAAACAAACTCCTTAAGTACTTGACCAATACAAAGTCCTTAACCGTCTGTCAAATTTTTGTAATTTGGCTGGAAACTGTCAGAATATATAGCTGGGCGAGAATATGCAATTATATGTATATATGTCAACAAGATTGCTCGGGTATAACCGAGCATGGAAATCTGCCTAGTCTATTCGTGAATGTTTAACATATCCTCTGTACATGTATACTTATAAAACAACGTAATCAGACTATAACCATGTATAAGACTGTAACTAACTTATACGTGAACCTTAAAACGCCCCCAGAACATGCAGTTATTGACTTTCTTACATTATTGTTACCATTGGTTTGGCTGTGGTAATTTCTTAGACTTAGACTTAACGCGATCTTAGACTTGAGTAAAACTTTGAAACGACTTTGAAATTGTTGTCTCTTATGTTATACGGTCAATTTTTTGCTTGACAACGTAAATTCTGGGTAAGTTATTGTAAAACAAATTAAATAACGGGAAAGAAAACACCAAATTTAATACTTGAAGTTTGACTTAAGTCTGAAACCGCTTTGTGACCCTGTGACCAGTTTCCTTCACCCATACACTTGACCTTATAAGTAAAACAGGGGCCTCCGTGGCTCAGTTGGTAAGCGCGCTAGCGCAGCGTAGACCCAGGAGCCCCTCACCAATGCAATCGCTGTGAGTTCAAGCCCAGCTCATGCTGGCTTCCTCTCCGGCCGTAAGTGGGACCAGCAACCTGCGGATGGTCGTGGGTTTCCCCCGGGCTCTGCACGGTTTCATCCCGCCGTCGTATAAGTGAAATATTCTTGAAGACGGCGTAAAACACCAATCAAATAAATAAATTATACGTAAGACATCTGAAGTACTATTCGAAACATGAATCAATCAGTTTTATATGTTTTACAATATGTTTTATAATTATAGAAAGCGGTATTTGAACGGTGCCTCTGTGTGGATTGGTCTAAAACGAGCTTCTACCTCATTCACATGGACGGACGGTACGGAGTTCTCTTACTCTAACGTTGTGGAAGACTACACGATTTATCAAGGTTAGGATGTTGCTTTATCTCGCTAGCTGACTGGTTAGTCTTGTAAACGTATGGCTTAGCATACGTGAAATGTAAATTAGGCTAGACGATCATTTTGGCTCCTATTACGCCAGACAGTACGAAGTGTCAGTCGAGATACTGCATGTATCGCGTAATCCGAGCGAAGCATTATTTAACTTCACTTAGCTCACACTTTGAATTCTAGGAATCTACGTCAAACACATGCGTAATGAAACAGAAACCTCTTAGCCAGCTAAGCCATTAATGCATCTGACTGCAAATAATCTTCTCCAAGATGAAGTATGGTTGTTTTCCTGAGACTCAATTTTCCCGTGGTTCAATTTCTCCGTAAAACAATGGATATATCAGAAGTAGACAACAAGCTGATAATGTGGTTATCTGACCGGGCATTAACTCAGGTGTCAGGCAACTCGTGCTTATACCCGGGACGATATCAAGATTACCACGTATATATCAATTTTATTAATTTTAATTTAAGTATTTATTCATTTATCGACAATTTCAAACAGCCATTGGCCACAGGTTTGTCTCCTCTATAAAACACGACAAAAGTACATGAAGCTTGCACATGTGACATTGTACATTTCCTAGAATTACTAGAATGTACCTGTTGTAGGTTACAGTGTATCAGGCCTGTTACATTATACAACGTATAATACTATACACGTTGTCCTACACAATGTTTCATGCGTGTGGTGCTGTCCAACGTATCATATATGTGGCATACAGCGTATCACCTCTCATGTTTGAACAGTGCATCAGGCCCGATTGCAAATATCACAAGTAGATTTTTATCTGAATTAGATTTTTTCTCTGATTTTGCCGTTCAAGTAAGAAAAGGTAGTGTGAAGTTTCTAGTATTTCAGTTTTTGAGATATATTCGCCATGACAAGTATATTTCTTCATAGTAGCAAACTGCATGAACCAAGACATAAGAGTAACACCTGGCATTTCAGGAGAGTGCCTGGCAAAGTTCCCTGACTGGCAAAACAACAAGTGGACTCCTGCAAACTGTCCATCCTCTTTTGGATTTTTATGCAAAAAGCCGGCAGGTAGGTCCTATAATCAAGTTGTCCTGATTTGATTTCTGACTATATTTGCCATAATCGTAAACGGTACTGAGAGATACACCCCAGTGTGCGATGTAGGCCTACGTCTCGTGAGTTGATTTAGTATGATATAAAAAAAACTACAGAACTGAGAGTAAAACTAGAGCAGCGACGACAGTGTGATAGAAATTTACGTGACTTAACCAGCGTTTTTTTTAGCATGATATGACTAGTGGGCCTACACACGTGTCTGTCTTCTTATGACAGTAGAGTGTAATGACAAAATAAACGTATGTATTGATATTGATATCGAGCGTGTAGACTGCTTTTATTTGCAATGCCTCAACTAAGCTCAACCAAGTCCGTTAAATATTGAAGAGACTTGTTCGTATTAAGCACTATTATAGTGCCCAAATATGCCTGGGCGCATGCTGTCTTTGCATTCGAACATTGGACAAAGGAAGCACGAGTGTGCACTTAGCAGCCGTAAACAGCCGGAAGTGACACAGAGTCAACCTTGACGTCAGCGCAGGAATATGGTCTCTAAAAGTCAATAGCAATATAATGTCTCGAAATATTAACAAGATAAATTACTTTAGAGCATGTAAGCAGGTCTGATGTAGGATAGAATCGTACAGCAAACAGCTTAAATGGCTAGTCGGTAAATTAATTGTAACTGCTTCTTCCGGGGAATTCAGCTTTCTCCGAAATTCACTAAACAGCTTTTGGCATTGATATGTTCGTCGTTCTGAGTCGCCATGACTGAAAACCTTGTGGACAGAGTTAAACAAACCCAAGGAGCACTCAAGGATATTCAGTTGCATATTTACCGTTAATGTACATACCCCCAAGGTTTTTAATCTCTACTGAGGGAAAAATTCGACAAGGGGAGAGATTTCTGTACGGAATTACTTCAAAATGAGCTTTATAAATACTTGCCTAATTCCATTAGGTCAAGAGGCCAAGTATCAGATCGAATGCGATTAGTTCAAAGCTTGATCAAACATTGATTATTGTTATTTCTGAAGATAATTATACTCCTAATCGTTAATCACATTATACATTGGTCGCCATCAAATTTACCATTATCAATATGGGTACTGATTACAGAGATCACTAAGTGGGACGAATGGGGTGCCTGGAGCTCCTGTCATTGTACTCACCATATTCAGTCCCGTCGGAGACAGTGCGCTGACCACGAAGGTAACCTGTCATCGGACTGTCCAACGGGTGGAGAGGAAGAACGCTATTGTACCTGTCCTCCGTCAGGTAAGGCCACCTGTTCTGGTTACCTGTGTAACTGCTCTCGGTCAGGTAAGGCCGCCTGTTTCTGGTTACCTGTGTAACTACCCTCGACCAAGTAAAGCCACCTGTTCCTGGTGACCTGTGTAACTATCCTCAGCCAGGTAAAGCCACCTGTTCTTGGTTACCTGTGTCACTGTCCTCAGTCAAGAAAAACCAGTTGTTCCTTGTTACCTGTGTAACTGTCCTCAGTCAGAGCCCGAGGGAAATCAACGACCATCTGCAGGTTGCTGGTAACCCGTCCTACGTACGGCCGGGGAAAAAGCAAGTACGAGTTGGATTTAACCTCACAATAACCGTACTGATGATAGGCTCTTGGATCATAGGCACGCGCTGGCGTGCTACCCCACACGGCTACATATTTCAAAGAATACGTTATCCAATCGATAAAAAAATAAATAAGTTGACTTTTCACAAATAAATCGATCCAAAAGTGTTTAGGCCATTGACAAACCATCATTTATAAAATATGTTTGTCGGTTAGTGGAATAAGGATGACATAATCAAAATACAGACTTCAGTAAGAATTATTCAAATTATTGTACATTGTACAATCAATGCCTCAATTACATGAAGGACTTTCATCAATAACTTAATGACATATTGAACTTAGCAAGCAATGCCTCATTGATATAAATGACTTAGCAATCAATAACTGACTAACATGATGAATTTAACAATTAATAGTTCATTGACATAATAGATTTAGCAATCAATATAAGCGTCAAGTCCGACATTCATATACCATTCGTAGTCCTTAAAAGGCGTTCGAAGTCGATAATCACAAGATCCATTTCCAAAACAACGCTTAACACTAACTCCCAAAGACAAAGGTATGTAAGAAATTATACAAATAAGAAATAAAGCCGGTAATACACAAGAGAGAAGCGGTCATCAGTTTTCAATGATGCCGGGCAGACAATGAATGTTCCAGGCATGAATTCCATATCAAAGTTCAAATTCGTAGGCCGTGAATGAGTTCCATGTCAAATAACAATTAAACAAGCCCCTAGCCCCAGGTTAAAAATCACGAGCGTTACAGACCCTAACCGATCAGATTGTGATTCAAACGTAACGGACGATTACGTCTTTCCCGTTAATATGTAAAGATCTCATGCTACAAGAGGCGCCATCTATGATGTTACACATGACATACAAGATAGACGGTTACACTGGGCAACCAGCGCCATCTATGTTGTTAAATATCATGTACGTGATAGATATGTGCATAGGGATAACAGGGCCGTCTATGTGGTTGATCACAATGCAGATCGCCAGAAATTCTGAACGCTCTGTCCATACCTGCGAACAAGAGTGTTTTACTCATTGTAAAATTTGAGAAACTTAGAATGAAGGCGTTTGATGTAGTATCCTTAACAAAATAGGTTTTGAACTAGCAACTTGTGACGCCGATTAAAATCATCACAATTAACGCAAGATCTGACAAACGCTACAAGGCGAGATATGTATACGCCATATGCAGGACCCTTTGGCATATTGCTATCTAAATAAGGATGATTAACAATATCAAAATTGAAGTTATTTCTTTTGTCGTAAAGGCGGCGTGAAAGGAGACCTTGTTCGTCTTTGTACAGATATAGATCCAAATAAGATGTACCTTCAGGACTATCTGTTGTCTCCTTTAAATCCAATGAAGGCGGATAGATTTCCTTCACCGCTTCAGCAATATGGGGATTATTTAACGCCAGTAGATCATCAATATACCGCTTGGTAAATGAAAAGGATCGAACTTTAAAGATATTACTTTTAAGTAATTTCTGCATATAGTCGTATTCATATGAAAACAGGTATAGGTCTGCCAAAAGAGGGGCACTATTGGTACCCATTGGAATACCTATGCGCTGTTGGTAAATGGTATCTCCGAATTTCACATAGATGTTATTAATGAGAAATTCAAGTAATACAATAAATAATGTAACATCCCATGAGTGGTAACCTTTATAAAGAGTAGAACTAAAGAAAACCTTATTGCTTCTGGCGTTAATGAAACGGTGACCTGTTTTAGTAAATACCGAGACAATTAACGACGATTTTCTTTCAATAAGATCTTTGTGAGGAATCGTAGTATAGAGAATAGAGAAATCCCATGTGGATACGTCTTTGTACGGTATATGCATATGAGCATCAAGTTCTTTTGTAAGACGTCTGGAGTTGTTAAGATCCCACATGCTGTTGACACCTGAATTTTTTGTTATGGCACAACAATACTTATTCCAAAATGACTTTATTTCATGTAAAGCTCTCTTAAGTAGAGTTGACAAGAGTTTGGTGGTAGAGCTTCTTGGACCCACAATAAATCGAGCCTTTTATGGGGATTTATGCATTTTAGTAATCCAGTAAAGTTGTGGTATTTCTGTATGACGGGTAGGCATATTTATGCGCCTTTCTTTAAGAAAGGTTTTGTGTTTGTTAAATATTTCCTGCAGAGTACATGTAATAGCAGAATACGTGGATGTCGTTGTAGATGCACATAGCTCTTGAACAAGAATTTGATAATAATAATTCTTGCAAATAAAGATGACATTATTAGGAGCCTTGTCTGCTACAGTGATGACAAATTTACTATGAAGGTCAGCAAGTGTTTCTTGCACAGTGGGACCCTTCAGAACCTGTTTAACTATAGGTAGAGCATCACTGTCTAGACGGTGTATAGTTAAACTAACCTTCTTTTTGACAATCTCAAGCCAATCGTTAAGTACCAAAGAATCCACCTTCTCCCGTTTTGACCATGTTTTAACATACTCCTCAAGTGCCGAGATGATATTTTTCTTGTTTGATCGAATGTTGACATTTCTCTCTTCTCTATACTTAGGACCCCTCACAAAGAGATTCCTCAGATCATGATTCTTAATAATATTAAGGTCACCAGTCAAGACACGTTTACATTTGTCGTAGTTGAAAACTGAGGATTCACAATCACAGTTATAGCTGCCAGAAGTATACGTTGCCAAATCGAACTCCTTGATGGCCTGGGAATAATTGAAAATTTTGGAAGCGATAGGCTTTGTATACTCATAGGATATGCAAGGTGGCTCTTGGATATTAAAATAATCAGGCACAGCACTACGAACATCAGGTTCATTACAGATGCGTGGTAGGCTAATTAAATCAAGGCCACTGTCTAAATACTTTATCTTCAGAAAGAGTCGATCGTGTTGAGTTTCAGTTGTAGTTACAGGGCGATACAATCAAAAATAAGATATGTCTTGACACAGACGTACAAGGTGAGGTGGAACATTAAAATTGTGTATATTATTGGATATGTCTTGAACTACCTGTTTTAGCAAGTTTAAAAACTGTTGATCTAGATCCAGGTCACGGCGAAAATGCAATGATCTGTTGCCTGGCCCAAAATCAACCTGTGCACAACATTCCATCCAAATTCTGTGAAGTTGCTCACAGACAGACAGGCAAATTAATACCGACAAAACACAACTGCCTTTGTAGTGGCTGGTAGGAACACCATTGCTCTTCTCAGGCGAGAATAAAAATCCAATATATCGATTTCTTAATGATGTAATAGAGTCAAACAAACAACAAAGTTTAAATTTTCAGAGATATGCCTCAAATAAAATCATACATGCGGCGATAATCACATTACCAAACATTTTGTATTTGCAGTGAAAGACTCAGCTGTTGCTGTTTTAGTCTCACGGGGTCTCCGTGTGGCCGAAACACCCAAATGGATGAAACCTGGTCGACACCCGGTCGAATGTTCCCGGTACTGCCTGAGGGACCCTACCTGTACAGTGTTCCAGTACAAACAGATGGAAGGCCTCTGTCAAATGTTTGACGACTTCATTTTTGACGAGAAGAGAACTGTACGGTCCCAGGGATATTCCTTATGGAGGTTCCTGTTGTGAACCATTATCGACAAGCATTGTGACAGGTCTCCCTAGCAACAGAAAACTTTGATTAAAACAAATATTGAAAGTATAAACATATATTATGTATTTTCTGCACGACTTGGTCCAGTAATTCCGTGGACACAGGCAGGCAGCAAATGGCCCATAAGACGGTATGATGTGGATCTTAATCAGGTTAATAACAACCCTTTAAATGTTATAAAACCCGGATAAGGTGTCTATGCCATTGTAACCACGCGCCTGTACATATATGTATAAATGGCGTGGAATTCCCCATTCTGTATTGACTGCTTACTCTGTTAACAGAAATTACAATGCAAGATGCATATTTGTAAGTAAGATTCTGCACTGGTACTAAATTTCAGGATACTCATGAGTTAAAAGCTCAGCATACACAGGAGTTTAAAGCTCAGCATACACAGGAGTTGAAAGTTCGACATACACAGGAGTTGAAAGTTCGGCAGCATACACAGGAGTTGAAAGCTCAGCATACACAGCAGTTAAAAGCTAGACATACACAGGAGTTTAAAGCTAGACATACACAGGAGTTTAAAGCTAGACATACACAGGAGTTGAAAGCTCAGCATGCGCAGGAGTTTAAAGCTCAGTATACACAGGAGTTGGCAGCTCAGTATACACAGGAGTTGAAAGCTCAGTATACACAAGAGTTGAAAGCTCAGTACACACAAGAGTTTAAAGCTCAGTATACACAAGAGTTTAAAGCTCAGCATACACAGGAGTTGAAAGCTCAGCATACACAGGAGTTGACAGCTCAGCATACACAGGAGTTGACAGCCCAGTATACACAGGAGTTGAAAGCTAGACATACACAGGAGTTGACAGCTCAGTATACACATGAGTTGAAAGCTCAGTATACACAGGAGTTGAAAGCTCAGCATACACAGGAGCTGAAAGTTCGGCATGCACAGGAGTTGAACGTTCGACATACACAGGAGTTGAAAGTTCGGCATGCACGAGTGCCAACTGAACTGAACTGGTCGCATGTAGTTGGTTCTAGTCGCCGATGGCCATACGACTTTGGACTGAACCAGCCTACAAGTAACGACTGGGGTACAACTCCTCTTGAGTCGCGCACGTTTTTGGCGTACACGAGCGTTTAGGACCTGAAGTAAAAACCGGATTTAGTTGTTGAGTTGGGTCTTAACCTCCCGTACGAGCCGAGCTTTAGTTTTCTGACACTGTCAGAAACTACGAGTAAGTACAACTGGCACCGATTCTAGTTGATTCACTTCCTTATTTCGTATACACGCCTGCTTACGGTGCCAGTTTTACTTAGTCGTAGCTTTCTGACAGTGTCAGAAACGACGACCGCTTCCAACGTGTTACTTCGTGATCCTGCAAGACGTCCAATGCTCTGCTGGAAAGAGTTCCAGCCAATCCCCTTTTCATTCTCTGTCATATGACACGTCATCACCATTGGAAGATGGCAGCATTTGGAAGATATGGAAGCTAAGGAACGCGAAAGTAAAGGTTACTGTTAGTTGTCTCCACTAGTTCCGTATAGGCCTATTCAGCTCAGTATTAAAGGAACGTGCTGCTGTGTTAACCTCATATAGGTAAGTGCCCGGTTTCCTTCCCACCACGAAGTTGGCTGCCGTGGCACAAGTTTTTATCAAGGTTTCACTTCCATCTATATCCACTCGCTCAAGTGGATATATATATATATATATATATATATATATATATATATATATATATATATATATATATATATATATATATATATATATATATATATATATATATATATATATATATAAAAACGGCCACTGGACGACGGTAGGAATACTAAAGATTCGTAGGAATAAACAGTCCAGGGCTTAGGAAGCAAATGGAAGGGACAGCCTGATGACGATGTCGCTCCTACAAAGGGGTCGTGGACTAAGTTGATTTTAACTACCATGTCGTCACATGTTAAAAACATATATTGCCATAGCAGTTAAAATCAATTTAGCCTTAGAGTAAGAGGACCCAGGGGCCGTCAAGTCTCCGGAAGCTCTGAGATCTTACGCAGCCATACACGTGTTTGAGTTTGTTTTTAGATGCGAAGATAAAGGAAGGAACATATCCATTCTCATGATTTAGTCATACATGGCACAAATTCTTCTATTCTTCCAGATCGCTTCTATAAGGTATGTACTTACCTTCTCTACAACACAAATACAGTCCAAATACTTTACTCAGCCTCAACCTAAACAATGTTTATTACACATGTGCATGCATGTTTCTAACACAAAAGGGAATTCCTATCCAGCATTGTGGTACAGTTTATTTATGCCTCTGATTGTGATGTATGACGTACAGATATGCACACAATATTGGTGTTTTTCATTGAGCGTTAGATAGAGCTAACAACTCCACAAGCATCGTCGACGGCTCCCCAGCATTACGGTACTAGGTAAACCTGTTTTGCTTTTTGAGTCTCAAGACATGCAGACATTACAATTTAATTAAAATTTATACAGTACAAATGAGCAATCAATTTTCGGCTTAGTGTAGTTTTATAATATGAATGGGTTGAAAAGTGGGCAAACAGAACATAGGTTAGCCCCACTTTTAAAAGTAAGGGGCAAGACCCCCATCCACAGGTCCACCCGCACCCTCCGCTCTTTCCATTGCCACTGTAGTTTGATTACTTTTTCTCTGAATTATCAATGTTAACTCACAGACTAGAGCACTCATGAGTAATATACACGTACTATCGTTATAGAGTGATATCCACAACTCAGCACTCACAGGCACAAGTCAACATGATAAGTACTGCGTATGTAATCAGCTGTTATACCTTTCAAAATCCGGCTGTGAAGATGTATAATCATATTCCAACTCTTTAACCCAACGCTCGTATAACTCCCCAGCTGCAAACGTTGGGTGCAGCCTTCCCCATTTAAATTCTCTTCTTTTTCAATGTTTGTGACAGACGTAGGCCAATATTATTTACTTGTACATATGCGATCCAAGAGCGAACCTTGCATTATGGGAATCTCTCTGCCTCGTGCGCATGTCATTTTGTCGGTCTGGTAGCTTAGACCAGTGTTTGATTTCCCTTTATAATTCCCTTTACTGACATTTTTATATAGGCTGAGGACGTTTAGTTATGAATCAAACGCTACCCATTGTTTGCATTTAGTTGAACCAACTCAGAAAATTTGAATTTCTTTTTGCAATACATCACTGTAAAGTCGTTATGTTGGGCCAGTCCTGTACTATTCCCGTCGCGTTTGATGCTCTCGTATAGGCCTATGCTGAGCTTCAGAAACTCTATCTTCGATTGCATTTGAAGAAGCTCGTCATATATACATATATATGTGAGTTTAGAGAAAGAAGGATATTTTTTCCTTGAGTCTCTCTCGAACATGTTGACAATAGGATCATGCTGAACATATTGACAGTACGATCATGTTGAACATGCTGACAGTACGACCATGTTGAACACATTGATAACACATTGATAATACGATCATGCTGAACATGCTGACAGTACGACCATGTTGAACATGCTGGCAATACAATCATGTTGACAATACGATCATGTTGACAGTATGATCATGTTAAAAATGTTGACGGGACGGCCGTGTTGAACATGTTGATAATACAGCCATGCAGAACATGCTGCCAGTACGTTCATGTTGAACATGTTGTCAGTACGATAATGTTGAATATGCTGATAGTACGACCATGCTGACAGTACGACCATGTTGAAAATGTTAACAGTACTGCCATGTTGAACATGCTGATAGTACGACGATCATGGTGAACATGTTGACAGTACGATCATGTTGTCAGTACGATCATGTTGGGCATGTTGTCAGTACGATCATGTTGAATATGCTGACAGTACGACCATACTGACAGTACGACCATGCTGACAGTACGACCATGTTGAACATGTTGACAGTACGATCATGTTGAACATGTTGACAGTACGAGCATGTTGATCATGTTGTCAGTACGATCATGTTGAACATGTTGACAGTACGATCATGTGGAATATGCTGACAGTACGACCATATTGGGCATGTTGTCAGTACGATCATGTGGAATATGCTGACAGTACGGCCATGCTGACAGTACGACTATGTTGATAGTATGATCATGTTGAACATGTTGACAGTATGGCTATATTGAACATGTTGATAGAACGACCATGTTGAACATGTTGTCAGTATGATCATGTTGAACATGCTGACAATCCGGCCATGTTAAGCATGTTGACAGTACGATCTTGTTGAACATGCTGACAGTACGACCATGCTGATAGTACGACCATATTGACAGTACGTTCATGTTGAACATGATTACAGTACGGCCCTGTTAAACGTGTTGATAGTACGACCATGTTGAACCTGCTGTCAGTGCGATCATGTTGAACATGTTGTCAATACAGCCATGCTGAGCATGTTGACAGTACGATCTTGTTGAAGATGTTGATAGTACGATCATGTTGAACATGTTGTCAATACAGCCATGCTGAGCATGTTGACAGTACGATCTTGTTGAAGATGTTGATAGTACGATCATGTTGAACATGCTGACAATACGATCATGTTGAACATGCTGACAGAAACCAGGAGTAGAATTTATATAAAATATATGAACCAGCTTGTAAGTATAGAATAAAAGGATCCGGGAAAAGGTAATATGTATCGAAGAGTATAGTTTGGGAAAATGAAAAGAGATATGCCAAAAGGACGCATATTTTATATTATGATTTGGGAAAATAAAAAAAAATATGCCAAAAAGACGCATATTTTATATTTTTAATATCCCATCTATTTTATGCATATTTCCCGCTAATAGTCGTCAATATTCTGCAATGACGTCATCGATGAACATACTGGGAACGCGGGACCAGCTAAGCGTCCCCAATTCGATCTCTCCTCTCAACAGTTGTGACAGCTATAAACGTTGATGGCAACACAGCAGGCTACTTAATTTCTGGACTAATCACTGGGGCCTTAGGAAAACTGTAATTTAAAACAATTTTTACTCACCAAGAGAACTGAGAAGTTTTTTCGTACGTTTTTATTTGAACCAACATTATTTATTCCATATTGAGAAATAAAAAACAAAACTTCCATGTATCCTTTACTTAAAGGGTACTTTTCCTGGACGCTTGTAAAGCCATGAAGAATTATCAGACATTTGAATGTGTGCTATTGACAAATGCATAACACAGAAACACATCCATATCTATATAGTATGACAGGCTTGGTCATCAATATATTTCACTAGAACTAACGGGCAATGTGCATGATGAGTGATTTGAACGACTGCAATTAACTGATTAATACGTGCCTCTATTCCCTGCTCCTTTGTCAGCATATTGCCTTTCCACTACACTTTGTTAAATATCACATAGTGTATGCACTTACCGGAAATTAACTGCCAAGACATCGGTGACATCTTATACAAATATCTGTATAGCTACATAGGCTGTATTGCTTCAGTGAATGTTATAAGTGTACCAGTTGCCGCCAACTCATCCGTTCTTTGGTTCTCTGTTGTTCTCTTATAGAAAAGCAAAACAAAAGTCTGTCTTACTGACTAGTACGAAAGGAAGAGAGGTAGCATCTGTAATACACTTTATATCTGGGTTCCAAATTAGTCGTATGTGTGAAGCATTTTCTATGAGAACAATTCTCTATATACGTGAACGTCACGACGGTGTATTTACACAGTTCTACAACAGCAACTATACTGGACAAATTTAGTTAAATTCACTCAAAGTATCTACTATTTTCCGTGATGGCTACTCAGAAACAACCGTATCTAAAACTTACACATCCTCCTACTCCTGATCGCTTAAATCTGCTTGTGTTTGGATTATTTTTGATTCTCTTTATGTCACCTGTACAAGGTAAGAGACGTTATTTACACTTTGACATTGCCAGAGTGAATTGTTCTGAACAACATGGTTTCTTCTTTAGAATAACATTGGCTTTCCTGGACACGTAAACCTACGTACATACCCTGCTCTAATGGTCTGGAATGAGTTAACTGATTTATTTGATGTTTATGCTTGTTGTTTGTTTATAAACTAAGTTTTCTGAAACATCGACCTGATTTGTAGATTTTCCTCTAATGTACACCAGGGTCCGCTTGAACAACGCCCACTTAACGTTACGAGCACGTAACTGCCGTGGTAACCAGCAATGTAGACATCACTTTATTTTTTACTTATTTGATTGGTGTTTTACGCCTTACTCAAAAATATTTCACGTATATGACGGCGGTCAGCATTATGGTGGGTAGAAACCGGGCAGTGCCCGGGGAAAACCCACGCCCATCCGCACATTGCTAAAGACCTTCCCACATACGGCCGGAAAGGTAGCCCACATGAGCTGAACTCACAGCGACAGCATTTGTGAGAGGCTCGTGGGTCATTACTCTGCGCTATCGCGCTAACCAACTGAGCCACGGAGGCCCTTGTAGACATTACGTCCCCATGTTTGTGGGCTTCGTACAAATGTACAAGGAGAGTCTCGCCATGTAATTTAATGCTTCTATACTTTGGTCATCCCTGTGCATCTAACTTATTCCTTTATATAATAGCGACTGACATTGTTTAGGTTGCCCACCAAACTGGTCGCCGTGTGTGAATAGTTGTTTCTTGGCTGTCAGGGCTAAGGTGGGCTTCGAGGAAGCCCGTGTCCAATGCAATGATCAAGACGGAGAACTGGCAATAATAACGTCCACAAATGAAGACGTGTGTGTCCAGTCACTGGTGTAAGTTCTTTATAATATTATGTTGTTATATTTTTAAAAACGCTATAAAATTAAGCCCTTCAATCACTCGCTGAGCTGAATTAATCAGTACGTTGGTAAATTCTTTATTAGGTATTCCTTATTTATTGAATTACTTGTTGCATAAAGCCATGCTCAAGCATTTTTCACATGTACTGGTCAATTTATGGGTGGAGGAAACCGCAGTGCCCTATCTTTGGCAAGTTACTGGCAAACTTTCCCAAATGTGCCGTACAATAAATTGGTTGAAGATAAGTGCATATTTTTCAGGGAACATGAGATTGCTCTAAAACCCACTCGAGTGTCGTTGACCTTGCATTATCACCAAAAGTATACTATGTCATATTTAACAAACCACAAAGAGTGAGAGCGCTTTAAATTTTATTTATTTATTTGATTGGTGTTTTACGCCGTACTCAAGAATATTTCACTTATACGACGGCGGCCAGCATTATGGTGGGAGGAAACCGGGCAGAGCCCTGGGGAAACCCACGACCATCCGCAGGTTGCTGACAGACCATCCCACGTACAGCCGGAGAGGAAGCCAGCATGAGAAGAGCGCTTTGAACCCTAACAATCGGTGGCCTAGTGATTGGAAGGTATCTTACAGCTTAACTCTCTTGAAAGGCTTCTTTTAGCTTATTTCTTTTGAAAAGGCTTCTTGTAGCTTCTCTATTGAAAAGGCTTCTTACAGTTTAACTCTCTTGAAAGACTTCTTATAGCTTTCAAACTGGTGATGTGAATCGAATACAGCAGTTTAAACTCTATTTGAATTCAACATTCTGTTTCAATTTCCATTCGTGGCAGGAACCTCTACACAACTCACAATGTCGGGTTAGTTGAGCTGACAATTGAACCAGCTCGCTATTGGGTGAAAATGTAATGTGACTCGTTCTTTGCAAAAAATTTCTACCCTATGGGTAACAGCCTATCTGATGTAGTTTTGGAAGCTGATACCGAATATGCAAATTCTGGAAAACCGGATGTGACATCTCCGAAATCGGAAGTAGGTATTTCTTCTTAGCAAATGAAGCTAGAGGCGCTAACATCATCACAATGCAAGGAAACAAATTGTACATAGCTAAAGATGTCGTTTGCAAACCGGAAGTATCACATTTCAAAGAAAATTCTAAATTGAAAAACTTCTTTAACGAAAACGGAAAGGCAGAAATGGGTAATACTTTGGTATGCAGTAGAGCGGGGCCAGTATTTATAAAGCCACTTAAAACTCAAGTCACAAACTGTAAGTGCTTAAAACGCTAAACTCAGAACGGAAGATAACTCAAATTGTGATTAGTACATTGTTCAGCAGTAAAGAATCCGTGTTTAAACTTTTTAGAGCAAAGCATTTCATTTGCAGCTGTGTTTGAATTTTTGATTTAAACCTTAAGAGGTTTGATTCATATGAGCGATAAACTGTAAGCTGAAAATCGGTTATGAAAAGGGTTATGTATTTGATCGTACCATCGGTGCCCACGATACCATCGCTTCGTGCCATCGCTTCGCCTCATCGTGCCGTCGCTTCATGCCATCGCCGGGCGATGGAACGATGCTACGATGATAGCCTTATCCGGCTTCCATAGCTATGTATGTGATGTACGTAATGCTGAAAATCGTTCACCTTGTGTTAACAACACAGGACTTGCAGTCCCTCAAAAATTGCCCCCAATAGTCGATTTACTGCATTTTGCACGTTTACAAATACATGCTATATGGTGTACATACCATGCATTGATGGATAGGTAAAATATACGCTTTATGTTCTTTTTCAATGTATGGATGAAAGTCATAAGATGGACATGATAGATACTGCCTCTGTGTAGCTGATATGATGTTCAAGTCATATACACCAATAGGGTGTATACAATGCTAAACTTACTTCTTGGTAATAAAGTAAAGACATGGAGGTGTTTGGAGATAACAGTTGTCGGTATTTCGTCAATTATCATGTCCAAGGTAAATGGTTAGCATTTATTAACAAATGGAGTGCTTTTAAAACAACGGGACAAATTGAAGAAGAGCTTATTATTGTGTTTATCACTCTATACGTAAACATACACATCACCAGAATGCAAGTTTTACGCCTTCATCACATCACATATGTTTGAGCAGATACAAGAAGATTGAATAAGTGCATCTGTCAAGTTAGTAATATATTTTGCAGAGTAAACGAAAACAACAACAGGCCAAGTTGGATAGGAATGAAGAACGGACCGAACGGACCATACTGGGTAGACAACACCCAAGTTATATACAGAAACTTCAAAGACAACCCTCCGACAGGTGAAAATCTAAGACTAAGCTTTCTTATCTTAAATCCCAACAAATCTGGTATAGTGCCAGAAATCTGCCTTTCTATTAAATTCATAATATGTACAAACTGTATGAAACTATTTTAAGATCTAATCATCTGAAGCCCCACCGTATCTGTCTGAAGTTTTGCCACAAAAGTTTCACGAAAACGTCAACCTTTACCAGGTCCATGTTGAGATAGCTGTGATTCTTTCAAACTCCATACATTATTCACTGAGGGTTCTCCATAGATATCCCTAGGTCACCAAATCTCTTGTTCTCTTGCACACTGGTTGAATTTTCACTTATACAATGGCTGATAAGCTTTATGTTTGAAGGTAACCGAAGTGGACAGGTTAAACCACCGACCCTTGGCAAGTCACTGACGAAGTTGTGACACATATTACGTACCAGTATGAACATCATATTGGCGTTCACTGGCTGAATTCGGGTTGTATAGAAACATTTGTTTCGTAAGAATCTTTATAAAGGAATCAGGACAAATGTCTACCATGTATTGTTACAGACCTTAGACGGGAAATCGAGAAAAAATAGCTTCGCGGACAAAAGACATTGTCGAAAAAATATATTTATGGTAAAGCCAAGATCATACTAGCAAGTGAACTGGGCCGATTCCACAAAGTCGTTTCTGACTTAAGTAAAAATTTAACTTCTCTTTACGATGCTTAGTTTTTTGTACTGGAAGTTGAAATACGGGCACGTTTGCCCTACGATAACACTGATGAAGTGGACAAAATGTTAATTTCTAAACCAAGATTGTATTTTCAAATTTTGACTTAAGTCAGAACATGAATCGTCCCCTGAGGCTTTAGCGGATGAGCTTAAGAATGAAAACAATTCTGTACAGATAGTTGTTTGAAATTACTGTACTACATAGTTACGCAATATGTACTTGGATACAAGAAATTCCAAACGTATGTAGGGAACAGCGATTGTTTTCTTTAATACAATGTGTGATTTTTTGTCAGGTGACTGTTTTGCAGTTGGGAATCTTAATGATGGAAATATGTGGGTCGGAGAAAGGTGTGACTTCAAGTTTGCATTTGTTTGCAAGGAAAAGAAAGGTGATATATTGTTCGAGTAAATACAATATAGTTTACATTTCATTTCATGTATTTTTGTTTGTGTTCCGATTGGTTAGGGTATTTGTCGATCTGTTACAAGGGATATGAGTTCAAACCTGCCTTGGACACGGGATTTGTTGATAATCCCTCATTCGTGGCTTGAAATAAAAATCAAATAAATAAATCAATAAATAAATATTCCTGCTCGGAGTGGGGACTCCCAGCTAAGTAAATCCTAGTAAGTCTAAACTCTCTAGACTGTTGTTTGATGGTACGTTTGATGGTATGTATTACCAATGCATTGCCAGAGAACAATGGCTGTCTAAGCTTCGACACGAGCCGGCACTGTGCTGACAAAATAGTCCATTTCTATGAACATTGCATGCATTAGCTTTTATCTGTTACAATTTTACAAGTCACGCCGCTTTGCACACCCAGCAGTCTCACCGTCAGCATATAAATTCAAATTCAATAAATTAATTGATTACACTAATGCTTTCTATTAGCCTGAAAATCTAAATACCCCTGACGTTGTCTCGTTTGAATTATTATGAAATCAATACATTTTCAGGCAGAAAAAATTGGCACTGAATCAGCAGCGTGGGGAATTTGGTACGAAGAATACAAGAAAATTGATTTGTTGGAAAGTGTCAATCAGTCAAATGACGATGTATTTATTTATTTGATTGGTGTTTATACGCCGCACTCTAGACTATTTCACTTATACGACGGCGGCCAGCATCATGATGGGAGAAACCGGGCAGAACCCGGGGGAGCCCCACGACCATCCGCAAGTTGCTGATCTTCCCACTTACGGCCGGAGAGGAAGCCAGTGCATGGGCCTGCTATGTCGTCTTGTGGCAAGATAAGTCCCACAGCACTGAAGTATCATCCCGGATAACACCTGTCATGACTCACATTATGACTCTCACATTATCGTAACAACAGTTCAACCAGTCATGAGTCCTTGTTCTAACTTCCTTTGAAAGTCTTTGATATGGCCCAACCCAGTGTTGAAATAGACTGTATAACATCATACACTTCTCACGTATAAACCCTTGGTCTAGTGGTTATGCTTGCCTTTCAATCGCTGGGACACACGAGTTGCGGGTTCAAAGCCGACCTTGGGTACGGTATTTGCAGATAACCGCGCTTTCAATACTTGTGGGATCTTCGTCGACGACGCTTGAATGGCATTTGAGCTCTCACATTCGTTAAAGACCACTTGTACTCTACCAGTAACTGTGCATAACATGTGGAAGGCTCCATCAGTGCCAGATGTGGGTGGTTTACCGCTAAACGTCCCAAGATTTCTTCCAAACATACTATTGCAGTCTTAAAATGCATTATTTCTAATAATTTATCTTTATCCAGCTGAGCGTGGTAATTAATTTATAATTAACTTTTAGCCTTGACTGTGTCTACGCCTGAGGATTCTACCACTGATGTCCTCAAAACGACTACCATAGCTTCAGACGACCACAGCACAGTTCCTATGCATGGTCCCACCGCCACACCACAATGGTTGGTCAACGCCACCCCAACAGATAATACCTGGAAGTATAATACAGAGAAGAGCACTGTCACAAGCACTGACAATGATGTTCGTACTTCCACAGCGGAACATGAGAATACAAACATGAATGGATCTGTGACTACTGGCCCTGGTCAACCCACGACAATAAACTTTCTGGATGAAAGTAGTTCACAACTCAGTACCGAGCACTCTAGTACTAATCCGAAGAAAGAAAAATCAACAAGTAGTGGTGACAGCGAAGACCGTATTACTACGGTATCAGCAGACAGTGGTGACAGCGGAGACCGTATCACTACGGTATCAACAGATAATAGTGACAGTGAAGACCGTATCACTACGGTATCAGCAGATAGTGGTGACAACGGAAACAGCATCACTACGGTATCAACAGATAGCAGTGACAGAGGAGACAGTATTACTACGGTATCAGCGGATAACAGTAAGGGCAGCGACGAAATCATCCCAATGTCAGTAGTCAACAGTGACAGTAACATCACGGTATCAGTCAACAGTGATAGGGACGCCCATACCACTCTGGTATCGACAGTCAAAAATGACGGCGGTGGCCATACCAATACGGTATCAGCGGTTTACAATGATAGCAACGCAGTCAACTATACCGGCAGCGGCCATACCACTACGGTATCAGCGGCTAACAATGACAACGCAGGCGGTACCACTCCGGTATCAGCAGCCAAGAGTGACGGCGGCGACCATACCACCCCGGTATCAGCCTCGGGTCAATTGCTAACAACTCTTAGCCAGAACTATCGTGAGTATCATTATGATATAATGAATTTAAGCTTAGCAGGTGGTGATATTAGCCTGCTGCATCTATACAGTTGCTTAGCGAGCTAGCACAGCGTAATGACCCAGCCGCCTCTCACCAATGATGCTGCTGTGAGTTCAAGTCCAGCTCATGCTGAGCTTCCTCTCCGGCCGTACGTGGGAAGATCTGCCAGCAACCTGCGGATGGTGGTGAGTTTTCCCCGGGCTCTGCCCGGTTTCCTCCCACCATAATGCTTGTGTACGGCGTAAAACACAAATCAAACAAAAAAATAAAATACATCTACACATACCAGATAATTAATCTCTGGGTCTATTATTTGTTAATGTATTTATGGTTTTATTTCATATATCAAAATATTTCACTAATACAGGAAAACGGGCCAGGTAAGGGTTCAGACCCTGGCCTTGAAAAGGGAATTTGCACATTCCCCAGGTCTCACTGTTCCTGATGTTCACATGTGGAAAGTTCATGTGGGAAAAAATCGCCAGTAGAATGCTAAATGTCGCTGGTTTACAGTAGGGACTCCTCCATAAAATTGACCACCCTCGATTTTAAGTGTTTAAGAGTGGAATACGGGAATGAGTGCGTGGGGTAAACACACAGGTCAAAAGAGCTAAGAACTGGATTCAAGTCTGTTACCTTATTGAATAGGGCGCGGCGAGCTGAACGGTTTAGCGAATATGTACTCAAGTGTTGATCTACCAGTCCTTCATCTACACGTATAATGTGTTTCATTTTTATTCGCCGGGCTCCGTGGCCGAGGTGAGTAACATGCCAGCATGGCAAAATGATCCAGGAGCCACTCACCAATGCGGTCGCTGTGAGTTTGTTCAGCTCATGGTGGCTTCCTCTCCGACCGTACTTGGGAAGATCTTGCAGCAACTTGCGGGTTATCGTTGATTTCTCTCGGCTCTGCCTGGTTTCATACCACCATAATATTGACCGCCGTCGTGTAAGTGAAATATTATAGAATATGGTGTAAAACACCAATCAGATAAATAAATAAATAAATAAATATTTTTAGTACAGGTCTGTCCACATTTCTTTTGTTACTTAAAGGTATGCATGCTGTTACGAAGTTGAAATGGTCAGGAGTTGTCAAAAGTCTGCTAGAATGTTCCGCCATCTGTTGCAGCGGGAAGATTTGTGTCACTTTTCAGTACAACACAAGGAGTAAAATCTGTAGGATACAAAGTCAGATTCCTCCGGACTATCCGTCAGACCGGCAGCTCGTTCTGGTGGCTGGCTTCTCGTAAGGAAACAAGTATGAATAATGAACAGCGATCCTTTTGGAATATTGAGAGTGGAAATTAAACAAATTGCACAGCTGTGACGAACGTGTGAGCCATGATATTTGTGGCACATTTAATGATACATTCGGGGGGAAAACATGTCCCAAGTTACAGCCTTGTACATGTACATGTATTACATGAATATTAGATACCCCCGGCATCAACAAAATACTCAGTTTCATTGGATAGCAAAGGCCACGTGGAGGATGTGTGGTATATTCCCTGCAGTCGATGCCATATGCGTGGGCAGAATACATGAGGTTACTATCTTAGCATGCAAATAGTGCTGGAAGGAGTGAAAGTACCAATACATGCGTATGGACAGCATACTGAGATTATACACTAGAGTAGAAAAATGCCGATGTACCATATAATATATAATAACTGATGTAAGACGAGGGCTTACGTGTGTTAAAAGTGCTCAAAATAGATAAACAATGCGCAGTGGGTTCTTTTGGTAAAGGAGCATCCTGGGGGGTTTGGCTGGATGGCAGATAATTTAAGCACGAGCACATCGACTTTTGTGTTTGGGCATTAATTAAACATTTCATTAAAAGTGGTGTGCTTACGTATTTGCTTAGCTATTAACTGAAATCCATCTCATCCTGTTGGGTTATGTGCTTTAACAGTGATATGTTTTTATAATATCTAACTAAATATTCGTACAGTGTTGTCAATTCCTTTCGCTCTACAGGTTCATCCTATCCTATATCACTATCCAGAGTGTCATATAGTGAAAGGAATCCCCTCCTATCTTTACTGTATGAGTAACAGGATTTATGCACTAACCCTTGTCGTATACTATCCGGTAATTTATGGGATCTGTGAATATCTCTCCTATGTACCGTTTGAACAAAATAAACACATTTCGTCCTTGGCTAGGGTTCTCTAGAATTCTTTCATATATTTTTTGACAAGGGAAAAAGACATGTAACTTACTTCACCATGTATTAACGTAATCTATAAGAAAAAATGATGGTCTTTTGTTATATTCGGAAGCAGAATTAGATTTTCATCTCGTTTAGTTATCCTTACTCTTCAGTGACAGCAACAGAAATATTTTCTCAGCCAAGGACAGCGTTTTGAGCGTTTGGATGGCGGGTAAAGCGTCTTACGGCTGAACATGAACGAGAAGTCCTCGTTGGGATTTCCGCCGAACCAGAATTCCTGCAAGGCTTGGATAAATTCCTGTCTGGTAACCAAACCGTCTCTGTTGGTATCCAGGTTCCGGAACACGCTCTCCACGTAAAACTCGTCAGTGATACCATGGCAGCGGTAAAATAACTGCAGTTGTTCCGGTGTTACCTGACCATCCCTGTCAGAGTCTAACACATCAAACATGGCGCCCCACGTGCTGGCCATCGAGTGACGAGCGTTCACGTGCGGTGACATCATCAATGTTGTAATGGACTCCACAAAGCTGTTCTCTGTCATGTTTTCAGTCTTCCTGCCGATCGTCTTTTCCATGACCCACCACCACCTTAGACAACTTTTACGGACTTCCTCTGCATCCAGGTCTGACATGCCGGCCAGTTCGGCAAACCGCTTAGCCAGGGTTTCATAGTCGCGAAAACTAACCACTCCGTCACGATCAACGTCCAGAAACCGGAAGAAGTTTCGCCATTTGCCCTCCAAGTATGGAGAAGTTTCCATCTGCATGTTGCTTTATTTTCTCTGAAAAAAAAAATATGTACATCAGTCCAAATGTTGAAATCTATAGCCAGAAGGCTAAGATGAGAAGAAGATAACTTATTTATAAATAAACAAAGAAATAACTGAAAATCATCCATTCATAAATTAAAAGGCCCACACCAGTTACTCCACAGCCATTCTTCCTATTCGTTGGATTACACTATTCCTGTATGTAGCTATTGCTACCAGGCCTAATTGTAATATGTATGCATTGCACTGTCGCAATTGTTTAGCATGCCATTTCACACAATTCATGTTGTATAGCAAAGTCATTAATATAATTAAAGGCGTACAGCTTATAGAGTATGACCAGAACAACGGCGACAGTGTGACAGCTGGCAAATGGTCACACGTATCCCGCGAAATACGACTTGTCAGTTTACTTCAGTCAGGGTTTTATTCTAACTGTTCATGCAAATGCATAGACACGATGCAAAAAGGCAAATGTCAACAATGTCATCCATACCATACATGACAGACACCAATGTCAGCAAATGTCATTCAACACATTGTTAAGGACACCGTGGTCATGCCATCCAACTTGTCACGTAAGGCAATGCATACAAGTACATAGTCTCCACAGCATAACATGTATTCCACTCATACTAAACTATGGTGACAAAAACAACAGGTCAATACCCCTTAGACCAGACTAAGTGCCAACAGGTCGATACCCCTTAGACCAGACTAAGTGCCTCATTGGATATTAGCACCTTGGGTAAATTCTTATGTGGCACTATGATTATCATAAGACATTATTTATTATATTTAATAAACTAGGAAACCATATCCAATGTTGAATCCACCTGTGGCTGGTTTGGCTGCGGCTTTAAGTTAGAAGTTTTGACATGTGCCAGGCAAAGGGCGTGATTTCCTCAATCCATTAACCGTACTTTCGTCAAAAGATTCCTATACCGCGACATAAGTAAATACTTAGGCTATCTTCAGAACATTAGGCTATATATAGGTTGATCGGATGGCCTGCAGTTTTTAGCTGATTGTTGGGGGACAGATGAATCAGGTCTGAATCCTATTCACCTGTACATATTCCACATGTTGACGCCCCAGGGCGGAGACAGTCACAAACAATGCCAGCAAACCCGAACGACACTAGCGCAAATGTCCACCGACTTAAAATGTACGTCAAACCAGTGCTTGTTCCAGATCGCTGGTTCAGTGTGTTAAAAACCCTCTTTCTTTTCTATGTTCGTTTTATGATCTATTTATTTTTGGGGGGAGTGGGGGAGCTGTATCAAGCGGCAAATGCTGAGTATTTTCTAAAGGGCTAGAAAGGCCTAAACCTGTATCTCTCAAAGAGAAGTGAGATTGGTATGCATAACCTTTAAAGCAGCTATACGTTTATATTTCTTTTATGGCGTGAAAAAACACATCTTGTCGTCAAATATATATATATATATATATATATATATATATATATATATATATATATATATATATATATATATATATATATATATATAGCTGAAATAGTATAGGTGTACCTGTGCTATAGGTGTGCTATAGTATAGGTGTACCTGTGCTAAACCCAAACCCAACAACATCTTGAGATGAAATTCAACCCATCACAGCACTAGGTAAACGCAAACAAAACCGTTTTCTGTTATATACACCGGCCGTAAGTGGGAAGACCTCGTGGGTTTCCCCCGGGCACTGCCCGATTTCCTTCCACCATAATGCTGGTCGCAGTCGTATAAGTAAAATATTCTTGAGTACGGCGTAAAACACCAATCAAATAAATAAATATAATATACACCTTTTAACTTTCGATCAAAAAATGTAGTTAAACGACTGTAGATTGCATTATACATGGAGACACGTCTAATGTATTTTTATCTCCCTGTGCAAGTGTGGTATGTTGTTCATACGTACAGTCTGGAATGCAAGTCACAAATAAAACTACTATATGTTGATGTGAAGACCAGAAAAAAGTAAACTTACGTGAGAGTTATTGGTTTGTGTAATTCTAGACAAGACCGTTTCTTCTCTACACCGCTTCTAGGTACAACCAGTCCCGTAGTTCTTGGTTAAAATATGATAGCGCTTAATTAGGCCACTTATGCGATAGTTTTACGCAGAGCTCCGATGTCTGCCAGCTTTACCGAGGCATATCTTCCCCTTGCCCTATCACAGTATCTTCCAAGTCCCCTGGTACAGCGTCATTTAATGAAGGCATCCCGAGGCAAACGCGTTTTCAGGTTCACAATATTGTACACATTGCCGTGATCAGTCAAGTAAAACCTAATGTGAGATCTGAGTTATAATGTAGACCCTCACTGTTTAAGTTGTCATTGTGGGTACTAAGGCGAGTTAAAATGTATAAAAAGAATGCTTATATATACATACTGATCAGTGATGTTGTTGATAAAAAATCGCTCACTTGAGGAAATGCACCAATATAAAGGCATGCGTGATCTTACAAAGTTATTAGAAATGTCACGTGTGCGTGCTTAATCATATGATGTGACTCCAGGCACATTTATATCGGATGTATTTACTTCGAGTGTGTAAAAAGATAGACGGCGTTACAATTGGTTGCTTGGATTTATAGAAATGTGAACCATCTTAGATGAGTTTCAGGATAGTTTACTTCTAGAAAGCCCCCAGAGGTGGCCATAAAAATGGAATCTTTCTGTAAAGTTTCAGAAATTTTTCAAAAACATTCACAATGAACTTTAGAAATAAAAGTTTTTGAAAATATTTTTGTGATGTTTTACGCCGAAAACAGCACCTCAGCATTATTTATATTGTTTAGCTGGAAGAAGAGACAGATGGTTAGTCAGGTAACCAACGGAAACTTTGTTTGCAGTGTTTCAGGGTAGCGTATTATAATCCATTAGCATACAACTTCCTGGTTAGAAAACCATTTCAGAATCTATGCGTCGAAACAGACATTCGTGTACCAGCCGTCAACCAATATGGACGTCCCGGGTCGATAATCGCAAGGTCAGTTCCCAAAACACAAACTACCAAAGAACTAAAACGATATATAAATACGAAAATGACAGAATCAGACAAAGAGAAGCACTCAACAATTTTCGGTGATGTAGCAAAGATGCATGTATGTTCTAGGCGACTGAGTATGGATCTCGGTTGTGCTTTGATTGGAACTGTTCATATATCCAAGGTGGCGGTCTAATTCAACACGATGAAGATACAGCCCGAAGCCACCATGCCCAAGACAACAAACACGCCTCGATCATTCACATTGTACGTGTACATGGAATCACAACGAGCTGACTAGTATGATACCAGGCGTCAAGTGTGGAAGTACACGTGTACCAAGACTGTTAACTGTAGCATTGTGCAGCCCTCACGATACTCAGAAGATGGGCTCTAACCGTCAGTCAAACAGTGTGATTTGTAATCACTACAAATTAAAGACGTATGCACTTCTGATATTTTGAACGATATTTACTATTTCAGTATTTTTGCAATGCGAAATATACATGCCAAACCTACAATGAATAATATTTTATAGTTTAACGTACTGAATTTATTTAGTGCACGATTTTCTTTTCATAGGTTATAATTATGCTAATGTAAAGACGAGGTCTCCAATCATACCATCTACATATTGTATTTCACCTAAAGTTTAGCATGTGTAAAGTGACAAACTTTGCTTGGTTCTGATTGATTCATCCATCTTTCAGGGTCGCTGTTTTGCGAAGTTTGACTGATCAACGCCTTATCAGAAAAAAGTGCTGGCATCAAGAGTATCATTTTTAGAAGCCTTTATGTGCATCTGAAGGTGTACATTTACACACAAAACATTAAGTGAAGTACAGTAGTTGATTACACTATAGTGGAAACTCAGTGATAAAACTAGACGCAATCCCCAGACTTTGAAATTCGTTATCCGTGAAATTAAATCTGATGAAAATTTTGAAAAAAATAAAAAGGTTTTAACCTCAATTAATAGAGGTATATCGGCTGGTTTGTGTTCTATGTCTGCTTCTGGGGAGAATTAAGCGTTTTCGTTGTCGCTGTGCAGGTATGCTCAGATGAAAATATGATGTTACAAGGCATTACAAGTAGTTCTGTATAGAAACTGTGTAAAGCGGGGCATTGGTTCTGTCTCTCTCCACCTGTAAACCTTACTACAGCCGTACATGTTCAGAAATATTCATGAATACTACGTTGAACTTGAATCAAATACATACCTGCATAAAATTTAGTATAACGTCTATACAAATCTTGTATATAATAAATTACAACAGTTAGATGCAGCTAATGAACTTCATGCTGTCTACAGCGTTGTCTTCATGAGATTGTATGTTAAATGTGATGACAACACGGCATTTTGAGTAATTCTAGACCAGTGACATTTAATAAATTGCAATTAACATCACTGATTATCTTTTTTTTTTTACCTAATTCTGCTTAAGCTAAGGTGATAGGGGACGTGTACATTGCTGCTGTTTAAGCATTTACATGAAGAGAATAAAACCCTGACTGTGGTAAATTGACAAGACGGCGTATTTCGCCGGTTACTTGTGACCACACCGTCGTCGTTGCTCTGGTCATACTCTCTATGCTGTACGTCTTTAGCTGTAATGATTAAATCATCCGCCTCGATAGCCAAAGACCCAAGTTCAGTCCTGGATTGCGTCATTTATATTTATTCATTCAGGTGCACGAAAATAGCAATACTCTCAAATGCACAATTAATTAAAATACATTACTTTTAAATTTCACACAGACTATTTAATGGATATTAGAAACCATTCATGACACTTTCAACATCATAGGTGAAATATGACAAATATCATATGAGTAACCAGACAGATGAAGACCACATGGCCACAGACCCCCATTAGTTTTCCATAAGCGACCATGTTAACGTTAAGCTCTGTACCTCAGTCTCAAATATTCCGTGGCCAATAAGGTTTGGTGAAACCTGGTTCAACCTGTGAGAAAGAAGCCATAAAAATCTTGACATAATTTGACCGTCAAAATCTGGACCTTTGTAAGCCGGCATCTGGGAGGGTTGCCTAGCAACGCCAAAGGGACGGCACTCGCAGCCTCATCACCACCTGTCTCCGTGTGTCCTCTCGCCCAGAATTTCAAACTTTCATCATTAAAACTCATACCTGTCCAAAGCTTAGACAATTTCCATTATTTTGATACCAAGCATGCACCTGTACACCAAAAACGGCAGGCTGGCAGCAAAAAAAGACTTTACACCCTAAAATACACAGAATTACATTCGTCCCTACCGAAGAACGGAAGTTGTAATGGGGGTCTGTGTCCACATCCTAGTCGCTTGAAGCATATTTAAATTTGTTGTTTTGATATTATTTCACATATCATGCTGGAAATGTCATGAAAGGTGTCTGATATTCCTGAAATGATGTTGGAAGTGTATTACGCTAAAAACATCGTGCATAAATGCGTATTTAGTAAGTTGATTTTTCTTTTACACCCCATATAGGTGAGAGGTTATATAGCACATCCATATTCATGAGGTCACCCAAGTTTATAGTCTGGTTGGCTGGCTGGGGGGTCTGACTGGTGCCACTTCGACACCAAGGCCTCTTACAAGAAAGAGACATTAACTTGAATCTAGGCATCAACACAGACATCGCTTGGGACTTCAGAATCGCGTTAAGTACCAACCAAGTAAGGGCATAAACAAATCAAGAGCAGTAACCACAGTATGATAGCTGGCAAATGGTCACTAGTATCTCGTGAAGTACGGCCTCTAGTAGGGTTGTTTGCATTTATGTGAAAACACTTAATTGTCAGGAATCCCTGCATCGTTTCATGATCGAAGGCGTGTCACTGTTGTGGAATTCTTCGGGCAACCTTCTTTCAGGGGCTTGACACACCGGTTTGATGAGTGGGAAAGTTTGTTCGTGCCCTCACGGCGCGTTCAAGTAGATCTTTTGTTGGGCTGGGATTTACGGCAGTTAGGGTTTCATTCTAACTGTTCAGGTAAATGCATAAATAGTTGCCATCTACACGCCCCCTAGCACCATGTCTTCAGCAGAATTAGGTGAAAAAGTGCAGTGATGTTAACTGCAGTTTATTAGACGTCAATGGTCCAGAATTACTCAAAATGCCATGTTGTCATCACATTTAACATACAATAACATTAAAGCTTATTGCAGGTTGTCGGCATGAGTTGTGCGCAAGGGGGCACAACTCTGTAAGTCAGTGTAACAGTTGTATGCTTTATTTCCCTTCAATTTTGTCTTTCCAAAAACGGATGTAAGAACGGTTTAATTTTGCTTTGTCGTAACAGGGCTATCTTTTTTAAACGTTCACAGCCTGTCTACCATAACAATTTAGGACAACAGGTGTGTTTTTGTTTTCTGATTGTTTGTAGATTTGTTCACTGAAACCAGTGTTAAGTGGATACCTTCCAAGTAAATGGAGTGTAGACAATATCTCGTAGACCTAGGCCCATATTACGCCTATATAGTGGTCAACACTTTATCCATCTAACCCTCGTAGGGTTTCAGGGGTGAAAAGAAAAGGACCTCAGTCTGTATAGGCAAGCTTGGTGTAAAAGGCGATTAAACTAGAGCGTTATCGTTGGCCCCGGGAAATTGAATAGGGCCTTCACTGTTGCCGGCCATGATGTGAACTATAAATGTTTAAAAGTTTCTTTTACACTGTTCTTTTATGACTTGATTATGGTTTTTGTTTTAGATTTTATAAATGTTTTGTCTAAAACGACTCAAATTTTCACTGGATCTCTTCTTTCGAGGATTAAAACAAAAAAATTAAAAACAAAAAAAAAACAGAAACATCTACAAAAATGAAAGTTTGTCATGACAGTAATTTGTCACTATTTAATCATTCAAAGGAATAGTTAGAATAAAATCCTAACTGAAGTATATTTATAAGAGGCCCTATTTTACCGGTTACGTGTGACCATTTGCCAGCTAGCACACTGTCGTCGTTGCTGTGGCTTTCCTCTCTATGCTGCAGGGAAAAGGTAGAAAAAGGTGTGCATGAACAAAGGGGCGCAGGTCAGTTTATTTTATATTTGTTTTACGCCAGTCAAGAATATTACACTTACATAATGGCTGCAACCATTATGGTTGGAGGGAAACCCACGACCTTCTGCAGGTTGGTGCGAGACCTACTCCATGCTGGCTTCCTCTCCGGCCGTACGTGCGAAGGTCTGCCAGCAGCCTGCGGACGGTCGTGGGTTTCCCCCGGGCTGTGCCCGGTTTCCACCCACCATAATGCTGGCCGCCGTCGTATAAGTGAAATATTCTTGAGTACGGCGTAAAACACCACTCAAATAACTCAAATAACTCAAGACCTACTCAAGTATGGCTGCAAAGGAAACTAGCATGAGCTGAAGTTGAGCTCACAGCGACGGCACTGCCGTGAGGGTTATTGCATCCCGCTGGCAAGCTGACCACCTCGACCACCGAGTCCCCCCATCTCAGGTCAACACGCTCTAAAATGGACGCAGAGGCAGATGATATATTCGTTTCTTTCAGATCCACAGATGAAGAAAGCTTTGGCACAGTCAAAGACACTTCATTGTTAAGCGCAACTTAACAAACTTTAAGCAAAATTCACAGCATGCAGATGAGCCAGCGGACAATTATGTCACAGACCTATATTGCCTTGCTACAAAGTTTCAGTACGATGACCAAAGAAGAAGGAAATTAGAGACAGAATCCTTAAGGGATCTAAGATTGTCAGAAGAACCCGGAATTAGCTGTACAAAAAGCTGTGACACGAGTCAAACGAAGGAAATTGTAAGACAACAACACAAACAATTTAAAACCAAGTGAAGAGACAAATGATATAGTTACTTTAAAACAGTAGGAAACCTAACTAAAATAAAGACAAAAACTGTCAAACAAAATTTAGAAGACAACAGAATCCAAAACCATGTAACATACAGATATGTTGCAAAAAATATCTACGACATCATCTGTGAAAGATGTAGTCTCCGGGTACGCAACACAAAGACCAGCTAGGAAACCACAGCGTAAAATACACTAGACATAGCTGGAAGACGGGTTTGACTACGACGGAGAGCTAGGCGAACTCTCTCTGGGCACAGTAACTGGCAGTTTTCCTTCTGGACAAGACTGGGACGTACACTCTCCATGAAAAGCCAGTGGGACAATAAACAATCACGATGTCATATGTGAACTGGACACACGTGCAGACGTCACAATTGTACTGTCATGTCAGTCTTTCACAAAATAGGGGAATTTTGAGGCACACTAGAGGCAACCAACAAAATTCTGTTATAGGCCCGAGCAAGCAACAACTCTAATGCAAGGGCCAGTTCAGTGCTAAGATTACAACAGACAGTACAGAAATGGTGGAAGACAGATACGTCGTAGATAACATGGAGATACCATTGCCATGTCGTGGTGCAATATTTGTGATGCATTATTGCTTCAGTGTGTTACAACATGGTGTTAATTCCAGCTCTGCACTCGCAAAATTAATCTGTTAATGTTAACAGTCTGTTTTCCGAGTTATAGTAGAATGTGTTGTGTTATTATAACATAATACGCTGTCATATTCAACGTAATATCCTGTTAGTCCTGCCATCCTTCTAAATGAATCTTCATGAAACTTATAGGTGTAGGTATTTTTGCTTATCAATGGCAGAACATAATGATCAATTTCTTTACTTCCAAGTATCTGTCTTTACTCACTGCACAGCAAAAGCTCTATCATTTATACGTTTTCCTATCCAGCATGTTCATGTGAACACATGGGTCAAATTGACAGATGCCGTATTACAACGGTGAAAGACCACAGAAATGTTTCTAGATGCACTGAAGTATACAATCATGTTTTCAACTGCAATGAATTTCAGTATCTTATCAGTTTACTCTGTCTACCAGATAACCTCAAAAA
The DNA here is from genome assembly GCF_032854445.1 of Liolophura sinensis. Classification (NCBI taxonomy): domain Eukaryota; kingdom Metazoa; phylum Mollusca; class Polyplacophora; order Chitonida; family Chitonidae; genus Liolophura; species Liolophura sinensis. The sequence goes on from NC_088300.1 coordinate 42,768,147, forward strand.
ACCACTAATCCAACCAGCCTTTGTGATAGCATTCTAAGCAACACAACTATTATAGATCAATAATACCACTGGTCCGACATTTTGTTTAAGGAAGCCGTTGTATTCGCAGATGCAGGCCTAACCTGAACCATGGGTTAAAAGCATCCAAAGATCTTGTGTTATTCCGGTAGACCGCCCCCCCCCCCCCCCACCTCCATTCCCATTTTCCTGTCTTGTTAAAATTTTCTACTTAATCTTTGTACTTGTCCTGCTGTGAAACCCATATGTATATGTCATATCATGTTATTTTCTTTAGTGTTCAGTAAGTCAGGTTAATTGATCTTGTTTTGTTTTGTTTCTTGATACTCTGTCTAGACAACTGATTTTATGTTATTCTTGTTTCTATGATCTTATATATACTCTACTACAAGTACACTACAGCTATTTTTTCAGAAATGCATGAGTCATATCCCTGCAAATGACGATGTGTTAATACATGGCTCAGATCAAGAGATACAACAGCAAGATGACAACACATGGTGACCAGTAAGCTACATGTCCAGAGCCACGAATCCTACTGATATGCAAAATGAAAATGACGCACTTTCAGCGGTTTCATTGTTGGAAGGGAAATATCCATGCAAACACATCACAAACCTCTGGCAACTCTACTAACCAAGTACACTCTGGATTCGTTACCACCACGAATACAAAGGCATTGTATGTGACTCAGACGATTCAGTTCACGGAAGTGACGGAAAGAAAAGCACACTTCTGATGATCTGTCACGATTACAATGCCAGTCTATGACGGTCACTACGACTTTTGAAAACCTGCACATCAACGCTATCGTCACAAGCATCATTGATAGCTTAACTGTGTCCAATGTGGGGGGGGCCTACGTGGCTCAGTTGGTTAGCGCACTATCGCAGCGTTATGACCTAGAAGCCTCTCACCAAATGCGGTCGCTGTGAGTTCAAGTCCAGCTCATGCTGGCTTCCTCTCCGGTCGTACGTGGGAAGGTCTGGATGGTCGTGTGTTTCCCCCGGGGTTTTGCCCGATTTCCTTCCACCATAATGCTGGCTACCGTCGTATAAGTGATATATTCTTGAGTACGGCGTAAAACACCAATCAAATAAATAAATAAATAAATGTATCCGATGTGAAACTCCTAGGCCCCGTGGCCGAGGTGGTTATTGCGCCAGCGCGGCCCATTGGAACCTCTCGTTTTCCTCCCACCACAATGCTGGCCGCAATCGTATATTCTTGTGTACGGATTAAAACACCAATCATTCAAATTCATCAACCGATCCGAAACTCCAGGTTATTAGAGAAGCCCAGGAGGGAGTAAAACCTGCACACATTCAGACAACAGAATCATTCCATCGAGGGTCAGAATCGATCGTCTGGACAAAATCCATGCGATACACCAGGGGGCAGCCAAATGCCAGTAGCATCAGAACCATTGATTCCAAAGGATTCTGTACCAACAGTCCACATGCATCTTGTTCCATGGTGGCCAAACATGAAACAGTACAGACAAAATGAAACGTTTAGGAATGAGAATCAGAAACAAACTTATGTCATGCATCAATGTTCGAATGTTCATAAAGGATCGAAGGACAGAGATAGTCGTGACAAGATCGGACAACCCAAGATCATAAGTTGAACAAACACCTGACAGCACAGTGATGCAAAACAGCAGCCTTTTGACTCCATTCAGTAGAGAAGGGAAGCGTGTCTTATTAGGCTTTTCCAAACGTCTTCAAAACCCTTGACCATCTTTGCTACACAGCAGGACGAAAGGTGTTTGTAAACCTACCTGGAAAGTCAGAGAAAATCTTGGGCTTGACTGAAGCTAACTGTGTGTATAAGCCAGCCATAGGATTTTTGTCAAGAAACATTAACATTACAGAACGCAAGAAAAAAAACTGTTTAGAAATTTATTTTTAAAATGTATTTTTAAAATTAATTGCAAAAGAGTGATTTGATATAACCGATTCCATTAAGTTGATTATTTGCAAGTCACCCGAAGTTAGAGATATTTTTTGTAATTCTGCATCCCGTATCAAGTTAATAGTTACCGACTTTAAGTGCAATTACCTAGCCTTAATAGGGGAGGTGTGGTACAGTGTTGTTGTCATGATAGTGACGTGCTGATATACGGTGAATTAGAAAGGTGGATTTAAGATGCAATAATTATTTGTTAGTGTCAATTTACGACCGGCCCCGATAGCACTTTTGATAGAGCGTCCGCTTCGGGAGTGGTAGATCCAGGGTCAATCCTGAGTCGAGTCACACGCTCGCCTTCGGTAAGGCGTCTCAGTGAAGCAGCACTAGATAAAACAAGGAGCATATAGACATATTGCATGCACTGCAAGGATTCCTTTGTCGTCATATGACTGAGGGGCCTCCGTGGCTCAGTTGGTTAGCGCGCTAGCGCAGCGCAATGACCCAGGAGTCTCTCACCAATGCGGTCGCTGTGAGTTCAAGTCCAGCTCACGCTGGCTTCCTTTCCGGCCATACGTGGGAAGGTCTGCACGTGGGAAGGTCTGCAGCAATAATGACCCCAAGCTCTGCGCGGTTTCCACCCACCATAATGCTGGCCGCCGCCGTATAAGTACGGCGTAAAACACCAATCAAATAAATAAATAAACCATATGGCTTGTCATAGAACCATAGAAGAATTGTTAACTACGACGTTAAACCCCCAAGCTCGTCGTCGTCACTCGTCAAACTATAACGACGACTGGAAAACCCCCAATATGCCACCAACATGGTATTGATATCCCTACATTCCACATGGAAAAATGCTCATAGCAGCAACAAGAATTCCGTCATTTCATTTTCTCCACGAGAAAAAACCTTTGACGGCATAACATATATAAGGGTGTCAAAACATCGCGTACAATCAAATTGTGCCACATTTACGTGGAGATAACACATGCAGCGTACCAACCGTCTGACTAACAGTATGTAATTGTGGGGCCAATTAAGGCATGCATGTGTTTTCTGAATAGATTTTGATACGCTTAACATACACCGAGCTGATGGCCTGCGTATCGCTGTAACCAGATCGGTCCACTGGATTATTAATGAGGCATACACCTATACTGTAATTAGCCTAATTTCAACCAATTTTAGAAGCGTCATCGGCTTCAGTAGTGCGGAACTTTGTTTGGTTAACCAGTATCACATGTGTGCAATCATTTCTGGAGGTTTAATTCTGCCTTCTGTACCCAGGAGATTTGTCAGGTGTCTATTCAACATTGTGCAACGGGTGTCTCCTGGTTACGTCTGGATTCGCCAACGCTCCAAAACTGGTGTCAGCTTTGGCTCTTATCCTTGAGCTGGCTCGCACACACAACATCCCAGGTATATTCCACTCGGTAATAGAGACCTTCAGTTAGATATATAAGTGTTATCTCCAACATTCGTATACCATTCGTAGTCCGTAAAGGGCGTTCCAAGTCGATAATCGCAAGATCCATTTCCAAAACAACGTTTAACACTAGCTCCCAAAGACAAAGGTATGTAAGAAATTATACAAATAGAAAATAAAGCCGGTAATACTCAAGAGAGAAGCGGTCATCAGTTTTCAATGATGCCGTGCAGACAGTGGATATTCCAGGCATGAATTCCGTTCAAAAAAAGTTCAAATTCGTAGTCCATGAATGAGTTCCAGGTCAAATAACAATTAAACAAGCTATCTCAGTCGTGCTTTGATTGCAACTGTCCATAAAGGCATCATGCAGATGTAATGAGCATGGCTGCCCTTACGGCCCCTAGCCCCAGGTTAAACGGTATTAGATACAGTTCGAAAATGACGAGCGTTACAGACCTTAACCGAACAGATTGTGATTCAAAAGTAACGGACGATTATGCCTTTCCGTTAATATGTAAGGATCTCATACTACAAGAGGCGCCATCTATGATGTTACACATGACACGCTGGTCTGTGTAACTTGTACCTTCAAAGTATAATTAGTTCACCTATTCTAGTTTGAAGCTACAAGCTATAAGTTGAACCTGTAACTTCTAAATAAAGGTCTCTTACGGCCAGCTCCGTATTCACGACATGGAAAACCATTTCTAAAGAAGGCGTCCATTACACTCGTCTTTTCAGGTTTAAGGCCCATGCGCCATCAAGAAACGATAACTGTTTCAAGACCCATAATTGCGGTGACGGCTTCTTTAGCGATGATTGTGAGGTGAATTTGGGTCCCGCGTGTACTTACCAAGTGGAATATACCTGAGATGTTGCGTGTGCGGGCGAACTGAGAGGTAAGAGGTAAAGCTGACACTAGTTTTGTACCCAAGCCATTGTTTAGAAAGGACTTATCGGACGTGACGTAAAATGGATGCCCCTTTGGCTACGATATACGCCAGCTGAGTATAAAGAGGGGAGTTAAAATAGCTACCTGGGGGGCTAGGTCTGTAGCTGCGGTGAATATGCTGAAGGAGAAGAAAACTTTAAAAAATGACATTATAGGCACATTTTTTCTATCTGGTGGTGCATGTTGCATAATTTTGCGATTTTTCCTCACCATACATGTAAAGCCTGAATACGGCAAAGCTGGCATAAATCGCTGAGTCCATCGCGTCCTCCATCTTTAACACCCTGTAATTTATGCTGGGGTGTGTTGCCTCTCAACCATTGAGAATCGTTAACTGCCGGCTTGTTCGTGTAAACTCGGAGCCTTTGTCCAACATTCCGGTTTCCCAATCGTCAAGCGGAAAACGAACTGTACTGTTCGCTACCTTCTGGGAAGAAGAGTTCTACCGGAAATGTACGAACTGCACTTCGGCGGTTTCCGACAGCAATTCTCCTCCTAACACAGAAGACTTCAGGACTAGTTCTTAGGCAAAATGGAGTCGCCCACAACGACTTTTGACGCTGACTTTGTTTATAATTTATCAACTTGAAGTACATGATAGAGTTTTATTTCTGGCATGCACCTGCGAGGAAATACATACTCTTTTCATTGGTATTTGTTTGATATTTACATTTTCTTCTCCTTTAATTTCACGCTAGGCAGTTTTATATATCGTATTTGATACACATTAGCGGAGTCATATAATAGCAGTATATAATACAGATATTGCTACAAAAGTAAAGCTTTTAAATCTCATTCCGTTTATGAATTACAAAGAAAATATCCCCAATGATTTGTTGTAGATAACTAATTTCACAATATCTTTTACGGTTTTTCAAAGTGTAGTAAGCGTGTCCCACAACTCATGTCCAAAATGATTTGACTGTTTCGCTTGATACGATGGGGGCCAATGTTGGGAGGAGGAAACCGGAGTAAACCACCCCATATTGATGAGTTACTTGACAACTCTTTCACGTGTGACATACTTCAATTGCGCATCACTTGAGAGGAAAGTTGTCCTGAGTGCAGTTCATGCAAGACCACACAAGGGATGGCCACCGACCATTGACTGACACCCAAGTTCCCAAGAATAATGGAAGCAGAGCTACGAGTCTGAAATTGGATTGAGCCTAGCCTTCGTGTCACCGAGCACCAGGTGGCTTGGAGCACATTAACACTCGGCCATGACACCTTCCTTGATCCCATGACGACGGTATAGATCTGCCAAAGTAAAATACGTATCCTGAGTGAAATTAAAGACACGATAAAAGCGGAAATGAGACATATTATTTGATCACACTGAAATACTGAGTAATGTATCAGAAGCTCGCCATGTTTACATATACAGTGTTTATAGACACAGTGCTGTGCCTTTCCCGTTTAATATGCTGAATGAAGAGTTATACAGAGTGAGAACTGACACAATTAATTGAATAACTTGGTCACTGAAGCATCGATCGTTGGTTGAACATTACTGAGAAAAAGCAAGGGGCTACCGATCAATACAAGCGCCTGTGTTTTCAATATTACCATACGTCTTGCCCGCTTTTCAAGGTATAGCTTCTGCACACCACAACTTGCTTTGAATATTTCTACTCCAGAACGGTTCCCCCTTGCACCCGAAATCCTCCATGTTGCCTCGCCTGGGATTTTGACTTCCGAGCAGATCATCTTCGAGTGATGGTCTAATTAATGTAATTTCAAAACTTCCTAAAGTATAAAACGATTTCAAGAAATAAATATCTGAACAATAGTTGTATTAATTTGCATATTGGCCTCCACTGATAAATTTTATAACAACTTTCAATACATTTCCTTCACTTCAAAATACAAATATTTTGGCAGTGTAAATTAGCGGACATCTTGCCTTTTACAATGTTTTATAATCCTTCGCTCTACGCCATGTGATACTGTACTCTTGTATGAAACAGTACACAGTTTTACAGTACTGTAATCCGCTATTCACCTTATTTATCGGCCGTATAAATGCATACGTGTACTTTGTGAGGTAGAATCACTCAAGGCCATTGACTAGATTCTCATCGGCACAACTGTCAGATAACAGAACCGGACCCAGTTGTTCAAAAGTGTATTGGCTTATACCAGTATTATGTTATATTTTATATTTAAGAATTTAGCCAGACTCAGCAGCCAATGCAATTGTCCAAAGCCAAAGTATAACAGCAGCAGCTTTAGTTCATATTTAATTCACTGGTACACAATGGTTTTTAGGCTAGGTACAAAACTGAACATTTGGCTTAAAGTTAAATCTGGTAATAAGTCTTAAAACTGTATTGAACAACTGGGCCCACAACTACAATGTATATAACTTAATGTCTCAGCCTTGATCATTTGAGGGTTGAACATTAGGAAAGATGTAAGTCGATAGTGAATCTGCGTCCTGTTCAGTTGCAAGGTCCAGATGGCACCGAGAGGCTGGGATTTTCATAATACTACGCAGCACCACCATGTTTCGATCTGTTCCACCGGCACCGTGCTTGCAGACTTCCTAAGCTTTCTCCTTCTAGGCGGAGGAGTTGCTGTGGTGCTGAACATGAAAGAATAGTCATTATTTGGGTCATCTCCAAACCAGAATTCCTTCATGGCATCCATGAATTCTTCTTCACTGATAAATCCGTTCGTGTCCAGGTCGAGGTGAACAAACACGCGGTGAGCGAAGCCTTCCGAGTCCAGACCGTGCCAACGGTAAAACACGGCCAGTTCCAACTCGGTCAGGTTGCCGTCGCGGTCGTCGTCAATGATATGAAACATGGCCTCCCAGAGTCCCTCGAACTCGGCGCGCAGAGCTGGGTACTTCCCTTCCTGCAGCAGCCGCATACAGGACATGTACATTGAGTCTGTGATCTCGAGGCTGTTCTCTCCCAAGCACTTCTCCATCAGCCACCACCACTGCAGCCAAAGGTTGTGCAGGCGCATAGCATTGTTCTCCGGAAGTGCAACAGATGACTGGGTAAAATTGCGGGCTAAAATATCGAAGTCGTTGAACGTGATGGTGCCATCTTTATCTGTGTCCAAGAAGGCGAAGAAAGCCTTCCATTTGCTGATCAGATGAGGTGTTAGTGGCATGATGGTGGAACAGTCCCGGTGGGTCTTCACTGGGACACCGTATGTAGATCTCACGGCAGCCCAGTTTACGCCATACAGTACATATAACCAAGGACTGAATTGCTCAAGAACTCTTTCTGGTATTCAGCTAAAGCAAGTCATACTTGTAAAGCACCTGGTGTGTCGTTTAACTTCCCACGACGGCAGCCACTATGTGCATGTATAGGATGAGGGGTGTTCAGCCTGGCTATTATACACTCCCTAGCACATGTGACCCACTACGCTAACAACGATCCATATATAACCAACACTGGCAATAACAAGTCCGTTCATTGACCTCTTGTGAGTCAAACAGAGCTGTAGAACAGTGATATCACTACTGACCCTTAGGAACGGCTTTCTGCACAGTATTGGTCGATAAAACAGAGGAAGTCCTCATTTACCTGCAAACGTAGTGCCGATCGGCTCCTTCCGTACGATTCCGTAAGTCTCGCGTTGACCGTGACAGCGCATATAATGTGTGACACACTGATTCAGCGCGATGTAACAAGTAAACAGGCTGTAGAGTTGTGCCTCATGTAAACGTTAGCTCGTTGTGTGTACAACGTTTTACATGCCGCCTGATTTAAATCAGTAGGTTTACTGACATGAAAGAGATGTGTATCTGTTCTCAGTCAAATTAACCCAACTATACAGGTAAAGGAAATTTAGTTGAAGACAAATTACACGACTGGCTAAGTAAGCCCGAAGTGAATCTCGGTAGTGTGATAAAATCTATCCTCAATTGTCGCTTTTATCAAACTACAGGCCTATACTCTTGTGACGGCATACTGTTAGCTGTGTTCCACACTCAAGTTTATACAGTCTAATCTTTGCTAATTTTCGTCTTCTCTCCCCCCCCCCCCCCCCTATTTTGCTCACGTCACGACAGTCATAGTGGTGAATTATGTATAACACGACACATTGAGCGTAGCTCCGTCCATAACCCTATGTTTAGAAGGTTTCATCTCCAGAACGTGCCACCGGACCCGATATCATTAAAGCGTCCTCTTCGGGAGGCGGTAGATCTAGCTGGGTCTGTTTGCCATGGTCAGCTGTACACCCAGCTCCCCTCCCACCAGCTCCTCTCCAACAGGATGACGTTAAGGGTCAAAATCCAGCGGACAAACCAGCGGTTACAGATTTTCGTATACCTATGATATTAGCAGGCCAACAGTGTAGGCGGCGGTCACTGAACAAATAGCTAACAGGAAAAGAGGAGGGGTGGGGAGACGACACTTGTAGTATGAGTGCCTCATGATTATACTGACCTATAAATACGTGGACAATCAGCAAAGGAAAAAAATAAAACATGTTTGGATACTATCTCGTGTCCACCACGTCCGACAGACACTAAATTCCATATGCATGTATTTATAATCATTGAAGCGTAATACCGGTGATGCATGTTCACTAAAGTATCAGTATGTAAGATCCCCCGCTTTACCTGGAGGCTGGAGCACGGATGTTTATTAATTAACACGCTGATACCTCTCGAGGATGACATAAAAAATCATGACGTCACGTACAGTCATATTCACAACCATGGCCACCGTGTAAAAAATAAAATACTTGGACCACCTGTATAAAACATCACGTAAATCCTGTCATTAAAAAGGTTTTTTTTCTCCAAACGACGCTGTGACAATAGGTATATTTATGGAGAATTGTGCAAGTATACTCTGGTATTTGCCGTGGTACCAATAACGTGCTCCAAATGAAAGGATTTCCTACAGAAGTAGATTTGTTTACTTTACTTATTTATTTATTTATTTGACGCTGTACCTAAGATTTTTTCCACTAATGCCATGGCGATGAGTTTTATGGGTGGAGTAAACTATGCGCAGACCTTGGGCCAGCAAGGTTGATACTGCTCCATGCCTTTGGTAGATTACTGACGAACTCTTCCATGTGCATATGGCGAACAGATATGTGTGCCAAGTGGTCATCAACGAACCCAAGGTTTCGCAAACGATCACACTGTAGAGTCGTCGACTGTTCATCGTGACTAAGGCCCTAAGAACAGTGAATCTGCAAAAGTCTTTTTCTCCACATTAAAAAAAAAATAATAAGAATAAGTAGAATTTTACAAATACAGGGACTTCGATATAATTTGTACTGAAAGTATTTATTTGCAATAGATTACTTAATATTTACATGGATATTTTTTACGCATGACGTAGGCTACCATTTGCCCTGAGCATGCTTTTTTTCTTACGAGTTTAGGACCAAATGGTTAGGTATCCTGCATTCTCGATAATCATGTATGTTATGATTTCATTGGGTATAGAGTCTCGTGTATGTCAATTTCTTAGCTTTGAAGACAAAGCTTATTACCTTTTCTGGCGAAGTCGGCTTTAGTTATTCTTTGTTGACGGTCAAACACACTAACACTGACATCATTTAACTGTATATGCCTAGTTGGTTGACACCAATCAGATACCTGACAAATACACCCTGAGCATGCGTGCTGCATTTCCTTCCCAGTGCCATTACTGTGATATCTCAAGAATGTTTGCACATAATGAATGTGGCATTGTTTAAACCTAGCTAAGTGAATCGCCGCTTAGGCGTCGAAAAGCGCATATATATTAATCCGCACTGTGTTAATCCATATAATACCACGTGCACGATTCAACCTGTCATCCAGTGGCCAATACACGCATTATGACATTCCAGTTACACAAGAGCATGACTATCCAGTGTACAATTTGCTTAAACGCTGAAACGGAAATTTGGATTAGTGTCTATAAAGGATCCTGATAGAAGAATTCTCTTTGTTTCTCCAAAAGTCCTTCCCTGTCAAACAAATACGGAATCAGTCCATTTCGAAACCTCTGATCTCCGAAGAAATATTCCCTGTATGCAATTCTAAACTCTTCTCTAGAAACGGAACTGTCACGAAGCAAATTGAGATTATTGAACAACGTCTCCACAATTATTTGATTGTGAATTCCCACTGCCTTGTAAAAAACTGTAAGTTCCTGTTTTGATATTTTTCCATCTCGATTAATATCAATAATTTCAAAAAAAATCTCACTGAAAATGTCCAGATCTTTGAAAAGATGTGTGTTGTCACTGACTTTTCCCAGTAATTGTCGTAAGGTCTTGCAAAATACGTCCGGATTTATCTCCCCTGCTGCCACTTGGCACAGCTCTTCCTCTTGTGTTTTCAGCCAGTGCTGCGCTTGCCTCCTCACATGCATTGCTCCACTTTCTGACAGCAGATTTCCTGCCTCCCGAATGAATCTATCCGCCAAAGTTCGCAAGTCTTTTTTGGTCCATTTCCCATCATTATCGGCATCAAAAAACTTGAAGAAGTTTGTCCATTTGACATACAGATGAGAGACAAAGGATTCGGGTTCGACTTCATCTGAAAAGAAACAAGAGTAAAGTCATTTTAGATTTATGAAACGTTTCAACTGATGAATATTTATGTATTGTAATATCCGAGGTAATACACTGGAGAGAAAAGAGAGAAAGATGCAGTAGAGCCCATGATAAAGTTCCTTAGCTAAAGCTGTTTTCCACTCTGTATTTAATTGATATCGATCGTTGCCAAAAGCCACGCTGTTGCAAGTAAGCTTAATACATGCTATTTTAAAACGACTTAGCTAAGTAGGGGCATATATAATCCTACTGCAGAGTTGTCGGGTTTATCCAGTCTTCAGTGAAAGGCCATTCACCTGTTACATTAGATAAAAGTGTATTTTCGGAACATGTGTAATACAATCCCCGCTCAAAGTACAAGGTAATGGAATGCAGTCATATAACTTGCCGGTGTTAGTTTTATGCGTGATTCACACTGTACATTTCAGGCGGTATTTCGGGTCGTATTTCAGGCTAAACCACGTCGTCGTTGTTGGTGCGATGTGTTCATACTGTTTGGGAAGAAATGTGGATGTTCACGCTAAATCACGTGAAGTGGTATTGTGTTATTGGTGATATGTAGTGATTTTGTGAATACGGTCGTTACTCAGGCTAAATCGAACGAAGTGATATTGTATTATAGGTGATATGCAATGATTTTGTGAATGTGGTCGATATTCAGGCTAAATCGCGCGAAGTGATAAATACCATATTGTTGTTATTGGTGTTATGCAAGTGCTGTTACTGTAAAAAAAAGGTAGTTATTCAGGCCTAGCTTGCTTAAAGAGAGGGTGTTGTTATTGGTGTTTGTGTATTCATACTGTGAAGAAAATTACGTTGTTTTTCAGACTAAATCGCGCAAAGAGGTCTTCCTGTGGCACTGTGCCTACTGAAGCTGCATGAGAAGAATGTCATTTTTCAGGCTAAACCGCGTGAACAGGGGCCGCTTCCAGAAAGCCATTTCTGACTTAAGTCAAAAATTAAATTCTCTTTGCAATGCTTAGTTATTGGTACTTAAAGTTGGACACGTTTGTCTTAAGATAGCATTGATGAAGTGTACAAACTGTTCATGAGTTAAGTCCAAAAATATGCTTTAAATTGTCATACCAATTTTGACTTCAGTCAGAAATGGCTTAGTGGAATCGTCCTCAAGTCTTACTATAGAAATATACTTATGCTTAGAAATAAATTGTTATTCAGACTCATTCGCCCGAGGAGGTATCATTGTTATTGGTGTGGTATGGCTATTCTGATACTAAGAAGAAAGTCATTCCTCTGGCTAAATTGCGTAAAGAGGAGGCGTTTTTCGTGGTTCTGTGTAGGGCACTCATTATTGAGAACATTATTTTGCAATTATAATAAGTGTAACGACAACAATTAATTACGAACTTATTTTAGGAAACTCAAAACTAAGACGTTTATCGACTGCCATATGAAATGATCTACACTGTATACCTGTACCACATCATTCCCAAATCTGTAGTTGTCGGTAAGATCAAACGGGTAGGGTCTTATTTCGAAAGTCCGGACAAACGTTTCATGAGATCTTAATACATGTTGTTATAAACATATAAACATATGCACACAAGTTGGAGTATGTATGGGATAGTTGTTCTCGGGGCGTTTGATGACCTTTCACGTGCGTACAGTTAATTAGCAGTGTTGTTCACCATTTAATACACCCTATTTCGAATTTATTCGACCCCTGGTGTGCTCTGTTTATCCCGTATACATGTAATTGTAGCAGGAATATTTAGTTTCTTTTTTTCACATGGTTAGTCCATTTACCCCCCCCCCCCCACCCCCACCCCCCAAAAAAACATGGGACAGAAATGTAATTCTTTGCTCTCAGCACTACTAATATCTATCCTAATGATTAGAATTAGGTTACAGACAATATTGTCTTCTTCACGATATGTCATCATGTCACTCAAAGGAAGTCGCAAAAAAAAAAGCGCATCCAAGCGAGAAGAAATCACAGACACCGATATATACATTTATTTCTCACTGAAACAATTAACACCTACTGTAAAAGGACGCCCATCCATTGACCCAGTTTCTTCCATCAATCACTTAAACAACTACGTGTTTCAGCTCTGTCATGTTGACCTATACTATGTACTAAGGCGACGGGTGCCGGGGAAGTAAAAAGAAATCCGAAGGTACTTGAGAATCGTCTGCACAATTTGATAATGATGTAGCGTTAAGACTTTCACTATATCGTACAGGTAAAACTGTACGGTAACTGACATAGCGTCCGTTTTTAGCCGTTAGCTTAACGAAAACCGCGACCTTCGTGTCCCCGTGGAAGACGTCGAGGGCACACACAGTGCAGATCCACGCCTCCTTCGTATTCCGCGGTGTCGCGAAGGTCGCGGCTTAATCAAGAAAAATCTAGTTATTAAATAAGACATGAGACATATCATATTTAACATTTGCAAAATTAGAAAAAAAAAATGGAATGCATGTATACAATCCCTGTTACACAACTTTTGCAAAAGCTGGTTCACCTGTCGTGAATATACATGCAGGAACCAGCCCTGCATCTGATATTCTATATAGACAATCCATCAATGAAGACGTGAATGTGACGTCAGTGTGCATTCCGGTCTCAAATGCCTTCAGGCTTATGACCTTCGCATGTTTTACATGTTCAAACACTTACTTCATGAACGGATTTGGTAAACCATGCAGCTAGGCAGAGTTGTACATTAACAATATTGCTAACTACTTAGTTTCACTCCCTTTGGAATATAATTTCTTGACATACTATAATTCCTATAAGATAGAAGTATGTATTTTTGTAATCCTGTTCTGATAAGACGTAAGGCTTAAAAATGGAGAATAAACACAAATGAGCTAAAACAAAAAAACCGTATCGTATAATACTACATCAGACATACTTTCGAGCAAATCTAGCCGACTGATATGCATGTACAAAGGTAGACATTATCTGCATATTTTCTTTTCAGTACAATGGAATCTAGTCCATGTCCCATACATAGTTGAGTGGTTTCTTTACATGTGGAGACATAAGATGTTGTACTGAGCGAGACAAACACTATGAAAAGCTACAAATCAACTTGAACTAACTTTTCAGTACGTCTATATATAACAACTGAAAATCTGTACTGTGGCCATACTCCTAAAACACAAATATACATGTTCATTTTCTTTCGGACATTGCCCTGAAACATCTGTACGGTTTGTGTAATATTGGGTACACCCGCCGAAACACTTTAAGAAACCCTTAAGTATATTTTATTTTATTTACATCTTTGATGAGAAAGCTCTTCAGCTAATGGTGTCTATATGATAAGACTGTCGCCAGAGGACATACTCTACTGTCTTAGTGTGGACAGAAATAAAAGTGCTTAGCCCAAAGCACTTATCTAAAACAATAAAGGATGATATCTCTGTACATAGGTGTTCTTTGATTTTCTTCGCCACCATTCGTTCAGTCGACATTGTACCAGCGGGGTGTGACAGATGCCCAAGGAAGTGCAGTGTCGAGTATTTAAAAAGTTGCGTATTGCGTATATGCAAATTAAGCAATAATGACGTCACAGACTGCACTAGTTTTCCATTACCGAATTTGCCATTTCCTGTTTTGTGTGTGTGTGCTTATAAATGGTGTCGGAATCGTGTACGTGCATGTAGGAGTATTCCCTAATGCACTTTAATGGTTGTGCCTCAAAGATATACGTCAGTCTATGTATACATAATAACTGTTGACAACAGATAGGCCTATAGGCCCTACCCTGTAGATACATTCTTCGATAACACATGTAGGCGCACGGTACATTGCAATATAGCTATGTGAGACTGCTACAATGTACGAGGGGCCGAGAAGGTTAGCGCGCCAGCACGATTTGACCAAGGAGCCTCCCACAAATGTGGTCGCTGTGAGTTCAAGCCCAGTTCATGCTGGCTCCCTTTCCAACCGTACGTGGGAAGGTCTTGCAGCAACCTGCGGATAGTTGTGGGTTTCCCCCGGACTGCCCGGTTTCCTCCGACCATAATGTTGGTAAAACATCAATGAAATAAATAAATCCAATGTGATGTATGACAAAGATCTGAGAACAAAGTAAGCTGTTGCAATAGTCTGTAACCCTTTAGCATTTCCTCCTTGCTTACCACAATGTAGAACGATGTATACACGGCTAAATCAATGGTGGAATGTTTGTTGTATGTTTTTGGCCGCCTTCATGGCGTTGCATGTAGCCTACAACTTGTGCCAGAAAGACGATAATCCCAGAACAACCTTTGAAATTAAGGCCTGCAATGTAAAACATTTCGGGCAATGGGAATCTATGTTACTGGATGCGTATATGCAGAAAATCAAAAGTTTGTTCCATAAAATACATGTATAAATATTAAGGAATAAATAATAAAAATTAGGAAACAATAAGACAGGACCATGAGCCTCGGTGTCAGATGGACTCTGATATTAAACTGTACACTGTACAGACTGTTACCAACCACTGATACATAAGTATGGTTGGTTTCAAGTATGCAGATTTCTCTGTTGATTCCATACAAATGAAAACGCAGAGCTCTTTATCCGTTCGCCGTTTACCATTTCCTAGTTTTCGCTTAAATTTCAACTCATGCACGCGGGCATACAGATCGCTCTCGCCAACGGGGGTTCCCTGGGGTGGCACACCGGTTTTGCGAGTTTTTGCTGATCGTCATTGTGTATTCATGTCTCTCTTGGCAATAATAGTCACTTACTATTCTTCGCCGCTGGGTTTCTGTCAGTGTGGGTCTAGTTGCTCCACTTGTGCATACCCATATCCTATACGCACCGAATAGTACGATAACCATCATTGAGAGGATATGTACAGTTGTAAAATACAGTTAGCATGCCAGTTTTGCATGCGAGGATACCGTTTATGTTGAAGAAGAGATGATAAATACAAATAAGATATAAAGATCACATGCTAATGGACGTAAGAGTGCGCCAAAGCTAATTAACTGGGTTGATTTTTGGTATGTTATTCAAAGGATATGGCATTTAGCGTCCTGGCCGATGGCCTCTCTGTTTTCCTCTAGTATGCATGAGGATTTGACACGCAGCAAAACAGCTGATTGCTTACCGAGTGTGTATTCCCACATGAGTGAACACCGTACAACCCACAAAGATGTACATGTTCGCACTGTTTGAACGTATTTCAAGTAATACAATCGTCTACAAGGAGGTAAGACAGTTCTTGTCTTCATCTTTTTATGAACATAAAATCAGCCACATATGATTTTGTTGATTTTTAGCGGATATATGGGAAATCTTTCAAGGTTATGATTGTGGTTTGTTGACTACTGACTGATGGATTGTACTTACTTTTTTGCTATAGAAGTTACGAAACGTGGCCGTAATGTGGATAGTCATCATTCAGCTACTGTTCACCGGAATGTATACGTGGTAATACACAGGTAACTGATTAAGCGATGATTGTGTTATCAGTGACTTACCTGTGGTGGAGTCCATGGCGCATCTGGACGACCGAGTACCTCTGTACCTGGATCGCAGTCAAAAGGCGTTCTGGGTATGCAGGCTATATACCTACAAACGACCACATATACACAGGGTGCACGACGCCCTGTAACAATTAAGGCTCGCCACAATTATAAGACTCTACTCCGCCTCTGACCTAGTTTTGTTCTCTCTTTCCGCTTCACTGCCTTTTCTGAAGTTCCCATCCAATGGTAGGTCCGGTGTATGAGGTCAGAATGTATGAGCTGGGATTCAGCCGATCAGTGCCAGACAGGTATCAGTGACGTTCATCTCACTGGTGATCAGTTGGTCTTGGCGAGACTAACAAGGATGTTTTTAAATGTCATACCCCGTCACTATAGCAGCCATGCGTGAAGACACGTCTATACCAGTGGACGAAAAGTTGTACAGCTGAATGTCTGACATATACCTTCAAATAGCGATTGTGCGAATATCTGCATTCATACGGGTATGACAGATTACCGCCTGTTACACTATATGTGAAAAGTTATATGAACTGATCGCGTGGGAGGGGGTGGGGGGGTGGGGGGAGGTGCGTGCGTCACCTCCGGCCGTACGTGGGGAGGGCAGCAGCAACCAGCGGATGGTCGTGGGTTTCCCTCGGGCTCTGCCCGGCTTCCTCCCACAATAATGCCGCTCCTGAATATTGTTGAGTACGGCGTAAAACACCAGTTCAATAAATAAATATGCATTGATGTGTCAGTTTTACAAAATGCCAACCTATACATATATCTTTGTACGGTATCTTTATTTGCAGAATATATAATGCCGTTCCGACAGTATTACATTGTTTGTAGTCGGTTATAGTTATAGTTTCAAATGTATGGTGAAATGCAGAGTGTTAAAGGTAGTATTGATGTTCCTATAGCCGTTTAATGGTTTGCGTTATGCAAACAGCCATAAGCCCAATAGCGGAAACCTGTCCAGCGGCCTATTATACAACCTACACAAGCTTCCAAGGTAGAGGACAACACTCTCCCTAAAATATAATCTTAGGGGTCCACTCATATATTGACACACAATAGCTTACCATCGAGATATTCCCACAACCAGTTATAATAACTATATTATCATAACCTGTTTAGTCAACGTATATTAGCCCTAAATCGATACAATGTATCTGAATACAGATGAAACCATGTGTTATAAATACCACATACATGTACAGTCCTGATTGATTACTTACAGTATGAACATAGCATACTGCGTTATTTCTAAATATTTTACAAATCATCAAAGTTATTGAATCGTAGACCTAAAACAACGTTAATGAGTTCGAATCCGACTTACAATC
Organism: Liolophura sinensis; assembly: GCF_032854445.1. NCBI lineage: Eukaryota > Metazoa > Mollusca > Polyplacophora > Chitonida > Chitonidae > Liolophura > Liolophura sinensis. Next base: position 42,785,785 of record NC_088300.1, read on the forward strand.
AATTTGTGTAAACTCAACATAAATGGATGAGGGCGTCAATGTTTGACCACAATCTTAGCGATCCCGCGGAGGGCGCGGTTTGAACAAAGCCCGGAAGGCGCGGAAATCGGAGAGGTTGTGGATACGCGTCTTCTGCGAACTCCGCGGGTGCACGAGGGTCGCGATTTTGTTACAACCGTATAGGTGATAGGGCGCATACATAACCCTGCGTGGAGCATGGTTTTCAAGGGAAAGCCATACATTGCAATATTATACGTAACAAGGTACCATACAATGCATGGTTGAGTGGACCTCAGTACATAAGTAATGGATGAGCAGCTAAATTCAAAGCCTGTGGTAGCGTTATGTCCCAGTAGTTAACCAGCTTTCCGAACACAGAGCTCTATATATACGTACACAATGGTTCTCACAGTTGGCCCCGAGGAGTCTCTGGGGTGAAAAGCACAGGACCTCGGTGATATATGCTAGGCACAAACATCTACTTTGTCGGCCGTATACTTGGTACAAGCATATCTGTTCTGTCGCGGGTATGCTGGGCACAAACATCTGCTTTGTCGGTGGTATGCTGGGCACAGAGAGATACTCTGTCGGCGAATTGCTGGGTACAGACATCTACTCTGTCGGTGATATGCTGGGCACAAACATCTACTCTGTCGGCCACATGCTGAGCATAAACATCTGCATTGTCGGTGGTATGCTGGGCACAGAGAGATACTCTGTCGGTAATATGTTGTGCACAGACATTTACTCTGCTGGTATTATGCTGGCCACAGACATCTATATACATTGTTGGTGATAGGCTGGGCACCAAGATCTGTTCTATCACTGACATGCTGGTCACAGAATCTATACTGTCAGGGAAATGCTGGACACAAAAATCTACTATGTTGGTTATATGCTGGGTACAGACATCTACTCCTTGAGTGATATCCTCGGCACAAACATCTACTCTGTGGATGGTATGCTGGGCACAAACATCTACTCTGTCGATCACATGCTGGGCATAAACACTTACTCTGTCGGTGATGTGCTGGGCACAGACGTCTACTCTGTCGGTGATATGCTTGGCACAAACATCTACTCTGTCGGTGATGTGTCAAGCACAAACATCTACTCTGCAGGTGATGTGCTGGGCACAGAAATTTACTCTGTCGGTGATGTGCTGGGTACAGACATTTACTCTGTCGGTGATATACTGGCCAGAAACATCTTCTCTGTCGGTGATATGCTTTGCACAAACGTCTGCACTCTGTCGGTGATATGTTTGGCACAAACACCTACTCTGTCGGTGGTATACTGGGTGCAGACATCTACTCTGTCGGTGATATACTGGGCACAAACATCTACTCGGTCGGTGACATGCTTGGCCCAAACATCTACTCTGTCGGTGATGTGCTGGGCACAAACATCTACTCTGTCGGTGATATACTGGGCACAAACATCTACTTTGTCAGTGATATGCTTTGCACAAACGTCTGCACTCTGTCGGTAATATGTTCTGCACAAACATCTAACTGTCGGTGGTATGCTGGGCATAGACACCTACTCTGTCGGTGATACATGCTGATCACAGTCATCATTTGTGTAGGTGATATATGCTGGGCACAGACACCTATACTTTGTCGGTGATGAACTCATCCTCTACTTTCATTGTCTGTCGATGATATATTGATATATATTTTTTACTTTAATTGTTACGGGCACTATAACTGCTAAAACATCAAGATATGAAGACTGTCGTTTGCTCACTATTAAAGCTAAATTGTGATGAGTTTTTGTCGTATACTGTTTATCGGTTGGTGACCAAGGACATGCTCTTCAAAAGGGTGCTGTAACCCGATCAAATATCAAATGATCAAATATCATTGTAAGTATTATATAACATGTGGGAAATTTCCGTCACAGTACTAAAATGACATAAAAAGCTCCTGCACTCACGTCTTGTCAATGAATGAATGAATGCGTGTGGTTTACACGTTAGTCATATGACGAGTCATTATGTGTATAGACACATATTGTGTATTCTTGAGGCAGGGTGAGTCTATGACGTCATGCCGAAGACACCATATATGACACCCCACCCAATCACATTACACTGACACCGAGCCAACCAGTCCGGTTTCCTTGCGCAAACTTCTGCGAGCAGTGGAAAGTGGGACTTGACTGAAAATCGATGATACATACAGGTTCATCAATTAATAAACTGGCCTTTCTGAGAAACAACGTCATACATGATATGAATGATGCCGAACGACCTGAGTGGGCCCCTACATGTGATCTTGATCAACACAGACTAACGCTCAAACATCGATCAGATAATCGTTCATTAAAAAAACATGAAATAAAATCAATTATCAGAATATACGATTAGCTTCAATCATTCCTCCCAAAAAAACTGCTTTTGATAAAACTGCAGCAACTACATAGGCCTATACTAATTGCAAGCATTACTTTGCCTGAACAACTGCTTTGCCTCTCTGGAGGCGGCATATAGGCCTACACTTCAAATCGATACTCGATGAGCAATATACGCTTTATATTTCGGGATTTCAAAGAAATGGTCAAGCCATTCATGAATGATAATGTAGTAGGTAGTTCTAAACGGCTTGAAAAAAAAAAGACATTGTAATAAGAAAAGCCCACTTGATCGAACAGTGTCCAGAAACGGCTTTAAATGTCATTGGGTATATTTTATTCTTCTAATTTTTTCGCCACATATGATGAAATGATAGTTTAATCTTGAACACATCTGCAATCAGTTTAATTGTATGCGCAGCATGGGCAGGAATTATTAGTCATTATGCCGTATCACGGGTTTTATGTTCACATTTGTGGTAACCTCAGAGGGGCATAAAAACCTGTAGAACAAGGTTGTGTAACGATAATTACTGAAGTAACTGCCCATTACTGCAATAGCATGAACTTCACGCATAAGGAAGATAAAACAGGATAAAACAACGTTGTAAGGAGTGGATGTATTCTGATGACGTTGTCACACCATGCATTTCGCAGATAAAGCCTATTCTCATTTTATCTACAGCGGTTTAAAAACAAACAAACAAAAAAAAAACAACAAACAAACAACTACAACAATAACAACAGAAAAATAATTATAATAGTCAACGATAATTAAATTATAGATTATGCGAGCATTCTTTTAATGTCATCATGAGATGCTTTATAGCTATTTTCCTTTGAGGCGTAAATGTACATGTAGGTAAACACCAGCTGTACACACATGAACGTCAGTTGTCCAAAGGGAGGTAATTGTGTATACCGTAGTATAATTAACCAACGTGTATGATATTTTATAAACGCCTATATTGTCTTATTTCTCATATTTTTTCAGTTCAGCCTCAGTTTTAACATCATTTTGGTCATATATCCCAAAAGTATCGCCTTGTAAAATACCGGTTTGAAGTCCGACATCTATACGTGGTGGCCCTATCTGACAATAGATATCTACATGCACATCAACGGTATATAGTATTCCTATAGTTGGCCTGCTTCAGTACGCTCAAGCGGCGGAAGTACAACAGCTGCGAATTTTAAAGTCTTACATAGCTTGACATGTACGTATGAGTCATGGAACTGGATGTGCCATATATTTACGACGGGGACACTAGCATTATATACAATAAATTATAATAATAGGAATGCTATTATCTCAGACATATACATATATACAATAAAAAAAAATACAACTGTTCGAGTGAACAACATACATACATGCCCACAATAAACCGACAGAACTGCTGACTTACGGCCGCTTTCATGCCACCAATCAGCTGAATAAATGAATAAGTTCCTAAATAAATATTTTTTTCTTTCTTTGAGTGGTGTTTTTGTTATACAAATAATTTGTTAATTTTAACATTAAGTCCGTTGTGGGAGTGATGCTTGAATGTATTCTGTTATTATAACATAATGCCATGTCATATACAACTTTATATCCTGTTGGTCTAATACAGTCATTAAATGCTGAATGAATAGATCATGAACATAATATCTGCTGCAATAACAGGATACATTCTAGTATAATGCAACAGATTTTCTGTTAAATTTAACAAATTATTGTTTCTTTTTTGAGAGTATATATTCTGCACACATGCATGCAGGTATAAACATGCGAATAGTGCTTTCATTTTGCTTTTTAATATAGCCTATGCTTCTATGCACTGAAAATAATTGTGAAATAAAAGTCTACATGCATTCATATATATATACACTTTGAGGTGTGTGCATCTCATACACTGTAGGCCTGTAGATGCGATCGGGCCGAACACCATTTAATCAAGCCGGACACGTGTGCGGCGCATATATTTGGTGTCAAACCAAAATGTTGGTTTCAGGCCTATATTCCTGTACGTACAGACTATTCATACTGTGGGTAAAGCGTCCACTTTGGTAGCGGTATATCCAGGGTTAGTCCTGGGTCGAGTCACATCTAAAACCTGAAAGGAGGAAGCTGTAACTTCCTCGCTTGGCGTTCAGCATGAAGGGTATAGTGCACCGACTAAAATCGTACCGATATCAGTAGGCCCCTATAGTGGCTCGGGCGGGGCAACTTACTTGCCTTCGGTAAGGCGTCTCAGTGAAGCAGCACTAGATAAAAGAGCGGAAGAAATCCATTCGTCGTCCTCATATGACTGAAATTTTTTTAAATACGACGTTAAACCCCAAGCACTCACTCACTCACTCAATTCATATTGTGCAGCGATGTCACTGGCACACTCTTTGGTCACGTGACTAGATTACTGACGGTGAAAACAAAACGAATTTAGCCCTACTGAGATATAGGCACTAAAACATATTTTAAGTAAGAAATTCTTGCTGGAAAAGTTATCAGAAAAAACTAAGTAATCAAACTTTAGGAATGGACACAAATCCGCATTTCGCCCATTTTGCTCCATATTATTTATCACCTCCTGCTCCTTGTGAGGAACCCGGGTGCTCGAAACTATGAATAGGGCTATGCTGAAAAAGTTCCAAGTGTTCATGTCTTACATTTATCTCCAGCCCAACAATCATATGATCTATGAGATCACAGGCTCGAATCCAGCTCTCCCTTCTTTGTCCGCGGCTTAAATTCAAGACGTTATGACCGATGTCTGATGAAAGGTGGTGGTCTATTCGAAACGGTTTCCTAAAACTAGAATGTTGGCTATCGTCGCAGTCTGTATATAGTGAAGCATTCCACAGGCAAATTTTGCAATTTTGCAGGGGTAGGCTTAGGTCTATACCTACCGGGGTCAAAATATGCTAGCATCTAAACATATTGATAATGCAGAAGCAACGAAAAATCATAACTTCATTTATATCTATTATTTCTGACAGCTTCTCTATTTTGCAAGATTCTGAACATTAATTGTGCACGTACGTGGATTTAAAAATATAAATGTACCGCTGTTCACAGAATAAGGAAGCTGAACCATTTTTTTTCTCTCTAGCCTACGTACAATGTGTGCGTGTATTATCTGTAAAAATATTACTGTAACCATGGGATGGATCGAATATCCAGCACCCCAGCAATTAATGCTTGACATGTGACGCTTAAACCGACTGTCATACTGATAACTGCCACGTAAGGCTACTAGATCAGACAGCAGTTCGCATTGACACTTCATCAATATTCATGAGCTTCGCAACATGGCGGCCGCCATAACAGTCCTGTTGTGGCTGAAATTTGTCCTGGAATTATGTAGGTTTTGTGACTGTTCTTCGCACTGGATTGTCACGGAAGATGGAAGAATTCAGGCACAGGTAACTATGAGGCTAATTCAATTAAGTTCTTTGGCAGGCACGGTCGTGTAACGGAAAATTCACCTGACAATGCCCCGGTGTACCGACGTCTGGTTATGCATCAGGCAGTACGTTATGCCGCTAACCCAGCTTGAGGCTACCCTGTGTACATTACGCACGGAAATCGCTATTTTACGCTCTTGAGGTTAAGCGTTTTAAACAACAATGCTAGTAGACCTTAAGACAATGTCGGACAAGCGCTAGGTAAAAGTTACGCGCGGTGGTGATCAACACTGATTTGTCATCATACTAACTAATGCTAAAATCTGATTGGGTTAGCATTCTCTTCAGTTTCTGGACTTACTCTGTTCTGTCATTTGTGAGCGTAATCTTGTTACGGTCCTGGTAACTAGGCCAGCGAACACATACTATTAAATATCCAAATTTCATAACACGATACTTTATTTCGTAGTTGTTCCTATGCTTTAAATTAATTATGTTTGCATACCGTTACTTCACATGCCTTATCCCTCTTGGGCAGGCAATGGTAGGCCTATATCAGCTGTCCTAACCAGTCTTATAACATACTTTTGTACAGTAATGCATTATGTATGCTCCATTCAAGAAAAAAATTGCCCTCATACGTTTTTCAAAGAATTTACCTGGTGCCACTAACACCTACCACCCTGCAATGACAAGAATATAATTACATGTAAGATCCGTGGAAATCTCGAGAAAGCCTTGGCAGTTTGTGAGTGATGGGATTAACAGATAACATTTTACACTGGATCTGCATGGAACTCTGTTGTACGCCTTGGTCATTGTTTAGTTTGAAGTTTATATACCAAGGCTTTCCAGCATAAAAATATCATTTGGTACTTTGTAGACTCATACCTACATTGTTGGTCGGAACCTGCAACCTTTTGCTTGTAACTCACAAAATCCAGTGGTCATTGAAAATTTCAATAGAAGTCTTAGTAGGGCTTAATTCCTATTAAGAAAAAAATAAATAAAAACTGATTGCGCAGATTGATTTTGTCCAGTAGCATTTGAAATTCTTATGTGATACATGATCTGGTAATACCGTATACTTGTACCTTAGTTTCTGCACATTCTACAGTTTGGTTGTAATGGATGGTTTTTCAAATGATACATAGCTTTTCTACAATGTGTGGAAAAGCAGGTATGTTGCTTTTCAAGATTTTGTAACTTGTCGCTTATGTTCTGCTACATGTAGGCTACTTTGCCTATCGTGTTGTGCTAAAAGCCTTCAGTACTGCTGAATTATAACAGTGATCCATGCATGGCGTGGTGATATTTATTTATTTGATTGGTGTTTTATGCCATACTCAAGAATATTTTACTTATACTACGGTGGCCAGCATTATGGTGGGTGGAAACCGGGCAAAGCCGGCGGAAACCCACGACCATCCTCTGGTTGCTGGCAGACCTTCCCTCGTATGGCCGGAGATAATTGGTGATATATTTTCACATCATACGTAATATTCTTATCAGACTTAGATGTAAAAGGCAGGTATCAATCTTCAGATTCCTGGAACATTTTATAATAGTAACTTGTACCAAGTGTATTCATTACTTCAGTCAAGAATGATCAATAGTATGGTCTGAGAATAATCACATCTTAAATTTTTTTTTAATCTGAAGATCATAAAATTAATACATGTATATAGTCTACATCATATGATGTATTGATTATTCTAAAGGGTTCTAATTACAATGTTATGGTTATATTTCTTTTTCAGCTGGACACAGTATTTAACATGCGTCGCCCATATGATCTGGTGGCCTTCATGAAGCAAGATGAACGCGCTCGAACATTAAGTGGTCTCAAAAATGAACTCTTATCCAGGAAAGATGAAATTGATAAAAATGAAGACAAAGATACAGGTAAATCATTATCACACATTCATCAGGCGGATTAATTCTTTGTGTGCCAATGAGCACTCCATACCCTTGAGTATAAGGTTTTTTGCTCAGGCCATTTCATGCTCAGGCCATTCCATGCTCATGTTAAATGATGAACTTAATTTGAAGGGAAAGAAGTTTCTAAGAAATTACTGAATTGGACAAGAGGTTCTTGTGCACAGTATTTCCATGTAAGGTAGCCTGAGCGAGTCTCTAGGAGGGAAAAAGACTTTAAAAGACTCGTATGCGGACAGGATTTGAAGTAAATACATGGACTTAAAATGAAGCATATATATAGCGGAACCGACACCTCATGCCCCCCCCCCCCTCCAAATCACCCCCCCCTCCAAATCCCCATGCAGTGATATTACATGTGTTTGTGTGTCATCTGTATACCCATGTACTGCTGGTCTGGAGTTCTGGACTGCATATGTACATCTAGGCTACCAATAAGCCCGACTTGTCACAGCCTGCATGCATGGCCTGTTTTTGGTGAATCTTGTTAAGCACAGTTTAAACATGGCCTATAGGTAGTACTGTAAGCCAGTACTACTTTCTTTAACCTGACAAAAGCTGTTTTCTGTTTTTCATGAACAATGATACAGGCCCGCAGCTAGAAATCAAAAAGGGCAGGGTGCAAAGGTACATTCCTCATAAAGGGACAGGGTTGCAGGGTGTCTATTTTCAGTCGCATGTGTTAACATTGTGTGTGTGAAAAATGGAGCAGGGTGCACAGTTTAGGGTAGGATGCAACATAGCTAGGGTCTAACCAGTGAATCAGTTGTGTTCAGATTAGCAAGGACTTACTGCGGTCTGCTGAACAAGGATAATATTTCAGTGTCTACCAGCCAAATGGGATTTTTTTCAGTTCCTCTCAGTATTAAAAGTTTTAACTGCCGATACAGAAATTCAGTAGCTTAAGCGCATGAATTCAAATTTTTGAATTATTATGCAAATTCGGATTGATATGGTAAAAATGCAGGCATGTTGTTTGCTCAGATGTTTATTATGTGATAAAATAAGGACCATTTCCTTGATGAAGGTCCCTAACATCTCATCAGCAGTATCAGTAATTTGCTTATTACACGTGAAAATTGTGCTTGTGATGTTATTACAGTTTAAGCAGTAAAGTGTCTGTAGAACTAGGAAACCTGATATATTGTGTTGATATGGCATTATTGAATTCAGTGGTTTTCACTCAATAAACACTCAGCATTCACAGTCAGATCAGCAGTATATTGATCAGACTATTTGTAACCATGTCAGTTCACAAACAACCATTTAATATGTGCACCAATTATCTCATCATGTGTTCATATTACGAAAGAGGATTATATCTGACATCAGTAGAGTCCCAGCCTTCGTATCTCCAGTAGGCTTTGATCATCCCAGCCTTTGTATCTCCAGTAGGCTTTGATCATCCCAGCCTTCGTATTTCCAGTAGGCTATGATCATCCCAGCCATCCTGTCTCCAGTAACCTATGATCATCCCAGCCATCTGTCTCCAGTAGGCTATGATCATCCCAGCCATCTGTCTCCAGTAGGCTATGTTCATCCCAGCCATCCTGTCTCCAGTAGGCTATGATCATCCCAGCCTTCGTATCTCCAGTAGGCTATGATCATCCCAGCCTTCATATCTCCAGTAGGCTATGATCATCCCAGCCTTCGTATCTCCAGTAGGCTATGATCATCCCAGCCTTCATATCTCCAGTAGGCTATGATCATCCCAGCCTTCATATCTCCAGTAGGCTATGATCATCCCAGCCTTCGTATCTCCAGTAGGCTATGATCATCCCAGCCATCCCGTCTCCAGTAGGCTATGATCATCCCAGCCTTTGTATCTCCAGTAGCCTATGATCATTCAGTTGCATTTATGTTGCAAGTTTGAGTCTTTTGAGTTTGCTCATTGATATAATATTAAATTCAGTCACAATTAACTTTAGTATCATGCAGCATTTTGTATTGATTGATATTGTCCAGCTTAGAGCACTGTAATCTTGACACAAAGGGTGTTTCTGGACAACACTAATTCATTTAGTTATTTGATTGGTGTTTTACGCTCTTCTCTGTAAATGAAGTGTTCTTCCTGTAAATGGCACCCATACCCCCCAGCCTACTGCTGACCTACAATGGCCAGACCTGTCATCAGTTTTGAAAGCTGCTCAGTATTGCAATGACTGTGTCAGAACTTCTTATCTGGACACCTTTGACAGTGAATTACTATTTACATTTATGTTGATGGTTATCTCTAAAAGCTATTAAGGAAAAAATTATCTACTCAGATTTCAAGTGTAGTTGCCTTAAATACATGAAGTTTTGTGTTGTTAAAGTCAGCCCTTACAGGGATTCACTAATTTACCTCTGAAACTGGATTAAATTTTTCTGTAGAAATTAAGTATTTTTGTCTAAATCTGACAGAATAAAGTTTTCAACCATAATTTCCAGGTATGAACTGAACTTTACCCCTGAACACCAGGGCCCTGTATCACAAAGCAGACGTAGCGCTATGTTCACGCTTTGTGAAACGGGGCCCTGGTCATAAAGCTGATGGGTATGAATCCGCACTCTGTAGTCAGACTGTATGCAATGTGTTCAATACATGTATGTTTATGGCTGTACTTTGAAATGGGATAACTTAATTCTGAGATTCAGTTCTTTCAGTCATCCAGATCACATAAGTGTGGACATCTTGCCATTAATCAGTGAAGCGATGTTTTCAGTCAACCTTCTGTCGATTCTGTTGATGTCCATTGCCAGAAGGTTTGTCTGTGGCTGAATGCAGAAAACACTCCAGAACTGAGTCATAATTTGTAGTATGATTTAAATGCTTACTATCAGATCATGGGAGTTAAATTTGAAAATAAGTGTTGTGTTGAGACAGCTGTGGTGAAATTTGAAACCCTGGGGCCATAAGTTGTATAATATTAAGGTTTTAAGTTTGAATTTTGACAAGTCAAGATTTGTTTTTGTGGAATTGGTCCTAGGTATTGGACAAGGTGCATATAAGGTTTATTCCAGGTGTTGTCCGTTTTGTCCACCACAGACCTGACTCTAATTTATTAGATAAACTCTGAGCTTTCATATATCATTGTTTTGTTAAACATGTTCAAAAGTCTGTCATACCTGATATATTTGTCTGAAGTTCCATTTGATACCTGTATGTGTTGTCAAGTCTGCGAATCAGCTGAAGGTCAGGGACAACGTTTGTGCACCCATTGAAGTGTTGGCAAGGGCCAGTTGATTGCTACAGGAAGAACTACCTTGTAAATGACGTGGCAACTTTTTTTGAAACATTGTCAATAATGTCACACACCAACTTAAAAATTATTTCCAGGCTTGTGAGAGATTGTATTAGGGTTTAGGGATGGATTTTGACACTTTTTAATAAGTCAGCAGCTATCGTAAGACTTTTCTTGTTTGTTTTGCAGGGCTGGAGCAGAGGTTTTACAAGACAGATTCTGATTGTGTATCTGCTGGAAAGGCTCTACCAGAGTTTGACCTGTATATCAGTACTGTGTTACCCCTGGAAAACAAGGGGATAAGGTTAGTGACAGGGCTCTTGCCTCACATTAAAGCTTGAACATTTTCTGATTTATGAGATTTCCGGGCACATGCTGCTGTACTCATGTATACAGTCAAAACTCAGTCAGAATCAACATTGAATTCATAGTAATCAAATATTTGAATGCCTTTCAACACTCTTTAAAAAAATCTGAAAAAATAAAAAAAGTTAATTTTATGCATAGTTTTAAGTTGTCTGTATGTTGACCTCGCTTCATATTTTAGCTTTCTTTTACTTTAATACAAAAATCTGCTTCATGGCAGTCCAAAACAAAGGTTTGTTGATATTTCAAGTTTAGGTATGCTGTGCAGATTGGTCTAGGATCTAACATCGTACAATTTCCTGCTCTTATCAGGCAGAGTTTTGAGAATATTGGGCATTGTTATCCATTTCTGTACGCCTCACCCTCCCGTGTTATCTGCTACCTCAGCATCCGGCTGGTGATATGCCCAGATGTGTCTGGTTTCAAGTGTAATACATGAGACAGTTCATGGCAGAAGTTTGATTTGAGTTGATTTGTACTATTAAATTCAGGTTCTCACAATATTGTAGATATTAAAAAAGATACATATTTGACATTCTGATTGATGTATAGTATTGTATGTGTATTATGTAAACATAAAACAGATATCGGCCGTGAATAAAAAAAAAAGGTTGTTTGGTTACACGTACGTATGAAGAATTGAGTTGTTTTTACTTCATGTTTGTATAGTAAATAGTATTTCAAGCTGACTCTTCATAACGTTCAGCATTGACGATTTGAATTTTGTACATGTTAGAAAACTTTAACTTTTACACCCAATGATATTTCCTTTAAATTAAAAGTGACACATAACCCGTATATAGCAGAACATATGTCTGTGTGTCGTTTACAGGCCAGAGGAGCACATAGATATTAAGGCCCCACCCTCAGCTATCCCTATACCACCAGACTGTACAGCTGTCATGGATCTAGACTACTCCTTTCATGCTTTTGAGCATTTAGAGGTGAGTTCGCTGGTAATAACAGTGGTAGCGCTAACACTTATTGGATACTTGCAATTTGAGGTCTTTGTCTCTCTCAGATGTAAAATATCTTACTGTTGTACTTCTTTCAGGGGATGAAGGATCGTGAGAACCTGACAGGCACTCCAGAGCTGGGGTTAAAAAATGCCATCACCCACAGGGACAATGTGGATGATTATGGTCACCTTATATATGAGGCCATGAAGAAGGCAAGTGAATGAAAGACTATGGCTTTAATGTGACGCTACATGTTTGACTGAATGACTGCCTTTAATGCCACACTACATGTATGAATGAATGACTGTGGTTTTAATGCCACACTACATGTAATAATGAATGACTGGCTTTAATGCCACATTACATGTATGGATCAATGACTATGACTTTAATGCCACACTACATGTATTAATGAATGACTGGCTTTAATGCCACACTACATCTTTGAATGAATGACTGCCTTTAATGCCACACTACATGTATGAATGAATGAGTATGGCTTTAATGCAACACTACATATGTGAATGAATGGCTATGGCTTTAATATCACTCTACATGTATTAATGAATGACTGTGGCTTTAATGCCACACTTCATGTATTAATGAATGACTGGCTTTAATGCCATACTACATGTTTGAATGAATGACTGTGGCTTTAATGCCACACCACATGTATTAATGAATGACTGGCTTTAATGCCACATTACATGTATGAATGAATGATTATGGCTTTAATGCCACACTACATGTATGAATGAATGACGATGGCTTTAATGCCACACTACATGTATTAATGAATGACTGGCTTAAATGCCACACTACATGTATGAATGAATGATTGTGGCTTTAATGCCACACTGCATGTATCAATGAATGACGGTGGCTTTAATATCACACTACATGTATGAATGAATGACTGTGGTTTTAATGCCACACTACATGTAATAATGAATGACTGCCTTTAATGCCACACTACATGTATGAATGAATGACTGTGGTTTTAATGCCACACTACATGTAATAATGAATGACTGGCTTTAATGCCACATTACATGTATGGATCAATGACTATGACTTTAATGCCACACTACATGTATTAATGAATGACTGGCTTTAATGCCACACTACATCTTTGAATGAATGACTGCCTTTAATGCCACACTACATGTATGAATGAATGAGTATGGCTTTAATGCAACACTACATATGTGAATGAATGGCTATGGCTTTAATATCACTCTACATGTATTAATGAATGACTGTGGCTTTAATGCCACACTTCATGTATTAATGAATGACTGGCTTTAATGCCATACTACATGTTTGAATGAATGACTGTGGCTTTAATGCCACACCACATGTATTAATGAATGACTGGCTTTAATGCCACATTACATGTATGAATGAATGATTATGGCTTTAATGCCACACTACATGTATGAATGAATGACGATGGCTTTAATGCCACACTACATGTATTAATGAATGACTGGCTTAAATGCCACACTACATGTATGAATGAATGATTGTGGCTTTAATGCCACACTGCATGTATCAATGAATGACGATGGCTTTAATATCACACTACATGTATGAATGAATGCCGATGGCTTTAATGCCACACTACATGTATTAATGAATGACTGGTTTTAATGCCACATTACATGTATCAATGAATGACTGTAGCTTTAATATCACACTACTTGTATGAATGAATGACTATGGCTTTAATGTCAGACTGGATATATAAATGAATGACTCAATGCTTAATGCAATGTTACATGTACATGCATGCGAGGACAACTGGAATATACTTTAATGTATGATAATAATTTAATAATATTGAATGGTCAGGAAAAATCAGTAACCTTCCAAAATACCCAATTATTCAAAATGTTTTTAGACTTTGGTGTATTTTACACACATTATTTAATGGATATGACACACCTTTCATGAATATGTCTGCTTCATGAATATGTCTGCTTCATGAATATGTCTGCCTTGTGAATATGTCTGCTTCATGAATATGTCTACTTCATGAATATGTCTATTTCATGTATGAAATAGTATTAAACTTTGACAGATGTAATTCGGCCGTATGTGAGAAGGTCTGTCAGCAACCTGCGGATGGTCGTGGGTTTCCCCCGGGCTCTGCCCGGTTTCCTCCCACCATAATGCTGGCCGCCGTCGTGTAAGTGAAATATTCTTGAGTACGGCGTAAAACACCAATCAAGTAAATAAATAAATTGACAAATGTAAAAGTGCATGCCTAAAACGTACAGCAACTTTGTGTGGGTTGCGGTGTTACTTTTTCCTAGTCTGGTTAATGTGACATCTGTCACGCACTTATCAGTTTACAGGCTAATACTATTTCATAAGAGTAATGCCTCAGATGTTCCTGGGGGATTCAGATGCATCACCAGTGTCCACTCCAAACCTTGTACATGTGCATGTGTGTATTAATTTAGTGATTGACCGGCACAAATGCTTTAATGTACTGATGAATGTTTTAAGGACATTGGTCTTCATGATTGGTGCTGGTGAGTAATATAACTGTTTCTGATATGTATTGTATGGATATGTCAGTTAACATGAACCACACATGTACATGTGTGTTTTTCACTTAAACATATGATTTAATATGGTATATTAACAGTTGCGCATTTGTATACTTCCAGAATAAAACTTCATGGGTGTTATATAACATGGCAGCTTTTTACTGGAGGATAAAGGGAGACTCCTATAATGTTATAGAATGTCTGAGGCGGGCTCTGCACTATTCTCCCAGGTAAATCCACAAGTGTATCTACACATGTTACATACCATAGATGTTTTGTAAAGAAGAACTCTGCAGGGACCATAAAGAGCATCCACCATGTGTCACTTGTTCACCTTTATCTTTTCTGTAATTCTTCAACCTTTTTGTATGTTGGCAAGGTGTTTATTCATGCATATTTTGAAGGCATTACTCTGTGCAGACTTTTTGGGAAGCCCTGAAATTGGCTAATCCAACCAATGTAGTTTTGTTACCAAAATAAACTTAAGAATGTGCACAAATTACACTGACAGTTGCTCTTTTATATGTGAAAAGGTTGAGAAATTAAGATATTGTAACATGAAATGTGAAAGAACAATTTCCTTGGTGATTTGTTGGAGGGTTGAACATGTAAGCGTAGGTACAAAATCATAGCATGGCGTGAAACGTTCTGTTACAAAGCAGTGGCGAATTAGGAGATTATAGTCCATCGGGAGTTTGTGTGAAGGATGGAAAGGTTAACCTTCTAACATTTGATGGAAATAGCCCCAGGGGCATGGGAGAGCCTCTGGGTGACGAATGGTTAATTAGATGCTGTTACATTTTGCCATGGAATATCTTATTGATACACAGGGACTAATTTTATTGTGGTAACTTCTAATTGAGAAATGATGACAATATACAATGTTATATTACCTTTGGTCATTTGATAGCTCTAAGTTTATTGTGGCTCCTAAGTGAGAGTTCAAAACTGATGCTGTTGCTTTGTTAGAATATTATACAAGTTCATGAAGTGAATGATCTGACAGAAGAGCTATCTCAAGTAACTCTCATGTTATAGGGCACCATGATTGCTTAAACATTATTTTCAGTAAAATTAAGAAAAGAAAAAAAAAAAAAAAGGGGTGAAGACTATTGGAATAGGTCATTTAGTAAATCAAACGTGTTTGAAATGAACACCTGGATCTCAAGGCTGTCCAAGTGAATTGTTGGATATTATCCACTAAATTTCTGTATTTCTTCGTACATCATCGTAACATTTATTGCCTCAGAGATTACAAACTATAAAGCAGACAAAAATATGATGGTTATATGCACGATGAGACACTTATCACAAGAAACAAAGTGTCATGATCAGTGAATCAAAGTGTCCAAATATTTAAGTACAAGCACATCACTGTTATTCAATAAGATGTTCTTTTTTATCAATTCCAGAATGCAAAAAGATGTAGCCTTGATCAGCTTGGCCAACGTTTTACATCGAGCTCGATATTCTAATGAGGCTGCAATAGTCGTTCATGCAGCATTGGATGTTTCCAAAGAACTCAATGTTAACCATTTTACCCTAGGGAATATTTATGCCGTAAGTTCATTATTTACCAAGTTATGAATCTTTTAATGGCTATGCTCATTTATATAGAAAGTTCTGATGATAGCAATGTGGATAAAGTGTCTAGTTTGTGTATTATCTGTTTTATATAAGTATTCACTTAGTACAGTTGAGTCATAGTCATTGCGAAAAAAATTACCATAAAGCTCTGTTGTAGTTTAGTTTTAACCAAGCAAAGAATGTAAACCTGCTGTATGTTTTCCACCTTAAGTTTGGTATGTGCATGTAAAAATGTAACATGTAACACAGGAAACACATAAAGGTCTCAAATGATACTTTTGATGTCATCACTTAAGTTTTTCTTTGGAAGGAATTTAATGATGAAACTTCATGTAAGCAGCCATATAAAGTGGCTGAATCAATCAGAATGAAGCAAATGTGTCAGCTGAAAAGTGCTAAACTTTGAGTGAAATACACTCATCTTATCCTGTATTCAAGATATTAAGGGGCCTTTGTGGGAGAGAGGGTTTAAACATGCCTCAGTGATCCATTAGCCTTTTACCAATGCGTTTGCTGTGAGTTCAAGTCCAGCTCATGCTGTCTTCCTCTCCGGTTATAAGTTGGAAAGTCTGTCAGATGGTCGTGGGTTTCCCCCAGAGCTCTGCCCGGTTTCCTCCCACCTGGGCATCATCATATTTGTGAAATATTCTCGAGTACGGAGTGGAACACCAATCAAATAAGTAGATAAATTCAAGGTATTAAAATATCATTGTGTACAATATGTGATCTGATTGCATGGTCTCAGACTATCACTACAGTCTGCATATATGTCTATATTTTCTAGGATTTTACCTGTAGGTTGTGTTTTGACAGGTGTTAGGGGAGTACAACAAGTCTGTGATTTGTTTTGAGAACACTCTAAAAATTCAGCCTGACTTTGATGCCGCAGCGAAGAGGAAACATGCGGTGTTGTGTCATGCAAAGTTAGAGTCAGCACTGGAAGCTCAGCACAGGTACAACTTCTGTCTGATGTGTAAAGGGAAACGATTTTGATCTTTGAATGATCCTCTTACTATGAAATGTATTAAATGCAGCATTTTTTTCTTTTAGGAAAATTTTTTGTCCTTTTGGGTCATCTCATGTCATTTCAGCCGGCTTTTATGGCGACCCTCTTGGATTTTGCTGAAAAAATTCTTAAAAATTCCTTGACATATATCAAGAAGGGTTCCTAAGTTATAGCCCCAAATTCCAAGTTGTTTTTGAGATATGACCATCTAATAACACCCTGTAAACTTCATTTTAAAAGTCGCGAATAGGATATCTGTTCTGGAGGCATTTTTGGATGACCATAACTTCCAATAGAATGGGCCTAGAAGTCTGAAAATCTACCTACAGGGTATTTTCTACCCTGACTTTCAGAATATGGAATATCTTCAATACTGTTTGAGATATATGTCCCTAAAAACCGGGTTTCGTTCAATGCATATCTGCTATTTTGTATTTTCAGTGAGCTACCATATATCGTGATAGATTTAGGAGATATTTGTTGCCTGATTAATATTATTGATGTACATGACAATTTGCAGAAGAAGGTCTGCAAGGCATCATGCTCTGTCTCATAATGACTTTGAGAGGATAGAGAGCAAATTGCCAAATTTTTCTCAATAGGTTTACTTGCCACTCTGGGATTTGAATCTCAGTTTTAAGTTCAGAAATTGACATGTGTCTTAATCATTCTAACAAAATTGTATAATGGTGAAACATAATGAAAGGTATAGAAAAAAACTATGTGCCTGTTTATATAGCAAGTTATTGTCTGTATACCAATAATAGTTATACAAAGTGTAGCATGTACCATACTACAAATGTCTATTAAATAATCGCCTATTTAATTAAATTAACTATCTGGTTTGCTGAAAACAGTTTGGAATACTAATTTAGCTGACCGTTTCGCCGTGGTTACATTGTACTAGACTTACGTACTTCAATATATACAGTGTTATCTACATGCATCATTGTCATAAAACATATATCAGATGTTGCTTTTTTCAAAAATTTAATTTCAGTAGAAGGAGTTGAGAACAACTCTTGAATATTCTCCCGTAGTTGACTAATAGGTGTATCTAGATGTGGAAAAAATTTCAAGCAGATGTTCAACTGTCATCAGGGGATAAGTTAAGACAAAAACCAGGTAAAGTGTCTGCTTTTTTGTCCTGGAGCAAAGTTCGGACACCAACTTCATGAAGAATAATACCTCAAAGTGGTCAGACTTTCTTCTGCAAATTGTGATGTACATCAATAATATTAATCAGGCAACAAATATCTCCCAAATCTATCACATGACCTATGGCAGCTCACTGAAAATACAAAATAGCAGATATGCATTGAACGAAACGTGGTTTTAGGGGCATGTATCTCGAAAAGTATTGAAGATGTTTATTTTTTGGTTCCGTAATTTTCAGGGTAGAAAATACCCTGTAGGTAGATTTTCAAACTTCTAGGCCCATTGAATGGGAAGTTATGGTCATCCAAAAATGCCTCCAGAACAGATATCCTATTCGCGACTGTTGAAAATGAAGTTTACAGGGTGTTATTAGATGGTCATATCTCCAAAACCACTGGGAATTTCGGGCTATTACTTGGGAACCCTTCCTGATATACGTCAAGGAATTTTTAAGAATTTTTTCAACAAAATCCAAGAGGGTCGCCACAAAAAAAATTTGGGGGGGCTGATTTGATGTGAAATGACCCTTTTTATAAAAAAGCTTTTCACAAAAATGTGCTGGATTTAAGTGCTTTGAATGACAAAATTATAAGGTGTGTAGTAAACACTACTGCCTGTCTCGAATGGGCAAAATTAGTATATATGGTATACATAGCTGTAATATTTAATACTTAAACCAGCAAAAACTTGATAAGCTCAGAAAGTAAAACTTGTAAATTTGTCTTGTAAGCATTCTTACAACAGATTAATGTTTTTTCAAGATCTCTACAGAGGACGCTAAATGATCTGAAGGATTATCAGAAAAAGCATGATCACTGGCAGCAAGAGAATGACCGACTGCTGACAGAGCAGGTGATGAGTGGGGTGAAGATGGAGCAGAGGCTGGCCTATGAGCAGCTGAAGAGTCGAGATAGCTCCAGTGGTGTGGGTAAGGCTTATTGGTGCGGGGGTCTATTTGGTATCCTGGTTTAGGGAAGCAGGAATGAGAATTTGGTAGTGCAGAGTTGTGTAATTCTCCAGTGGAACGACCTACAAGTGATGTGAACATGGATGCCCAATGCCCATTAGAGTCATGAGGCATATCACTGGCATTTCAAGAGGTCAAGAGGTTAGAAACTTTGACATTGAAGTCATTAGTATTTCCATTTTCATTGGTAAGCTTCAAAAAGTAGAATGTCTTAGCAACTACAACAAATGACTTAAGCAATACATGACTCAGTGCTTTGGTTTTATTTAAACCAATTTGAATTTATTAAAATGGTTTAAATAATATTGAAGCATTGAATCATTTATCACCTTTTGTCATTTGTTGTTAAAGTCATCAGTAGTTATGACTGTATAGAATAGTTCATGGTGTGAACAGCTTATTTGAGTCCTGTAAAGAATGGCCACTTTATTATTGGTATATTGTGAATACATGTTGTTCTATGTATGTTTTTATGTATGCACTTGTTATTGTGAAATTGTGTTTTACTACAGGTGAGCATTGTTTAATGGGGGAGAAAGATGGGAGGCAGGTGTTAACGTGTACCTGGAAGAAACAGCGGAGTCCTGACCTGGACTTCTCGGCCCTATTTGAGGGAGTCTCATCCAGCCTATATAACCCTCAGGTGAGTGTCACACCTGTCCTGTTTGAGAGAGTCTCATCCATAACCCTCAGGTGTCTCACACGTGACCTGTTTGAGGGAGTCTCATCCATAACCCTCAGGTGTCTCACACCTGTCGTGTTTGAGAGAGTCTCATCCATAACCCTCAGGTGTCTCACACCTGTTCTTTTTGAGGGAGTCTCATCCAGCCTGTATAACCTTCAGGTGAGTCTCACACCTGACCGGTTTGAGAGATTCTCATCCAGCGTGTATAACTGTCATGAGAGTCTCACACCTGACCTGTTTTAGGATGGCTCATCCAACCCATGTAAACTTAAGGTGAGTCTTACACCTGATCTGTTTTAGGATGGCTCATCCAGCCCATGTAAACCTCAGGTGAGTCTCACACCTGAGCTGTTTTAGGATGGCTCATCCAGCCAGTGTAAACCTCAGGTGAATCTCACTCCTGATATATTTGAGGATGGCTCATCGAGCCCGTGTAAACCTCAGGTGAGTCTCACACCTGACCTTTGGGCTTCAGTGCGAGATTCTGGACTATGTCACGCATCCCATGTCCCCTGGTAGGTGTAAGGGTAATACAGGTTTGTGTTTTGTTTTGACAATCTCAAGATGTGAGATGCATATTTATATAACATGCTGAAAAGGTACCGGTGTTGATAAATACTGATTAAAGGCTGTGTTTTGTTTGTGTTTCAGACAAGAGGGACAGGGGATGGTCCAAAGAAGAAGAGTTTAGACTATTCTAAACCAGTGAGAGCTCCGCTGTACACCAAACACAGACGAGAAGCACCTAAGGTAATGGCATAACTTCATGAAAATAATTTATTTGTTTATCTATTTATTTATTTATTTGTTTGGTGTTCTATGGCATACTCAAGAATATTTCACTTATCCAACGGCAGCCCGTATTAAGGTGGAAGGAAACCAAGCAGAGCCTGGGGGAAACCTATAACCATCTGCAGTTTGCTGACAGACCTTCCCACGTACGGTTATAAAAATGAAAAAGTGTTCAGGAAACAATGCTATCCTATATGTGTACTGCATTAAGGGTGAGTTATAGAAACACTGAAAGAACATGCTTATGATAGAAGACATTTCATACCATCAAGTGTACAATCTGATTGGAAAGCTTTCATTAAACACTTTTCTTACATGTACACATTTTGTTCAGGTAATTTCTTTCTCATTGACATAATTAGCGAATATGGTGAATTGTTATTTGATTTGATGAAACTTTAAGACTACCTTATTTGTAATGAGTGTTGTACCTGTATAGATGTCTTAGTCAAATAAAAAAAAGACATCAATGAGAAAAAAAGGAAAACAAATGTGCAACCTGTTGGTCATAGAGAGGGACATAGTGTTTTCCTGTGTGTTGTAATATTACCTTTTGTATGTTTCAGTTTGGGGACCCGTCAGCTGACTGGCCTAGCAAGGAGGAATGTGACACTTTTGTACAGAAGGCACCCACAGCCATGGAACTTCCTTCTGTTTACCTCTCACCTGAAAACAAGGGCTTTGAGTGAGTTATTTGTTCATGTGTTCTGGTGTACTTACAGGCCTTCAATGACTGTGGGTAGACATGCTGGTGTGTTGTCAACTGTCAACTACATGTAATTGTGTTGGGGCCTCTGTGGCCTCTGTGGGTTAACATTACAGACTGGTGCAATGACCCAGGAGCCTCTCACCAATGCAGTGGTTGGGAGTTTAAGTCCAGCTCATGCTGGCGTCCTCTGTTGTCGTATATGGGAAGGTCTGTTGGCAACCTGCGGATGGCCGTGTGTTTCCCCCGGGCTCCTCCCCTCATAATGCTGACCGCCATTGTATAAGTGAAATATTCTTGAGTACAGCGGAATCTCCAATAAAATAAGTAAATGATGCACCAAGTTGTAATAATAGATTTGTTCTTTGTAGTCTTGAGTTGTCTGTCTTAAAGTCTGAAAAGCCTATTAAGTTGGTTCCTTGCTGTCCTGTTTGGATTTTTTGCAAATGTAAATACAAACCTGACTTTTCCAGCAAGTCAGCAATAAACTAACACATGCTGTGTAGGACCAGGTCTCAAGTAGTTACACATACACTTATATCCCTGTTTCTCCTGTAATAAACTGAAAATGTTACATGTACCTGTAGTTCATGTTACACATTGTTCATGTTACACGTACATGTAGCTCTTGTTACACGTAGTTCATGTTACACCTGTTTTCGTTACAGGGTGAAAGCACTATTATCTGAGGAGCAGAATCTGAAGCCTGGGGCTCAGCATGCCCTGCCGTGGTACCCTCCAGCTTGTGTGCCCATCATGGACCTCACAGAGGGCAGCACTGTTTCCTATGATCACCTTAAGTCCATTAGTATTGAGGAGCGAGGCAAGATGCCTCTGAAACTCCCTGACAAAGGGGTCCTTAGCGTGAGTTTTAATCAGTACTCGTACCATAATAATGGTGATGCAGGTACAACCGTCTCACCATGTCAAATCTACGATGTACATGTATTGCATATCTTTGTAAGAGAAAAAGTGAAATTTGAAAATGTAATACTTTTGGTGAAGCAGAATGTACAGATGTTCAAATGCCAGGTCTTGATCTCAAGAAATTCCGTTGATACATGACAAAATTACATTGGTTGGATTGTCCAATTTCAGAGTTTCATAAATTGTGTTATTTGTGTCACTTTACACTGGTGATACAGTATGCTTGAATAAACATCTTACGATTATGTGAACAGGCTAAAGAATTACAGTATTAGGGCTTGGTATATTTGTTTCTTTAGGCTATCTACCTGTCCTCAGGAAGCTTTCAGTCATCAGGATCTGATAGCAGTATACATGCAAATTGCACATATACAGTGTTCTCAGTTAGTACAAGCATAATTTTGGCAGATAAACTGATGATTAAAAAATATCATTGCTGGTTGTATTTGTTTCATTAAACTCTCTGCATCTGAAACCTCTTGCCAAATACACATATAATGTGGTCTGCAGTCAAGTCTTGTGTTTGTTGTTTAGGCCCTGCTGAACCACATTAATGGTGGGTCGGTAACAGAGGAGGAGGTGGGTCAGAGAATCCTGACCGCTCTGAAACAGGTGAGTTCATGTCCAGCTATGACCTTACATTGCCCATGTACATGTATAGTACAGTACATGAATCGGGATGCGCGAGTTACCAGACTGCCCGCAAATCGTCATCTACACCAGTAAACAAAAGGCCATAAACCCTTGACCAGAATAAATTTAGATGTGACCTTGATCGTGCTGGCCTCCTCTTCGGCCGCTTGTGTGACGGTCTCTCAGCAACACTGTGCATGGCTGTGGGTTTCAACCGGGCTCTTTCCGGATTTGTCCAGTCATAATGCTGGCCACCATTGAATAAGTGAAATATTCTGGAGTATGGCGTAAACACCCATCAACTAAGTACGTGAATGTAAATTAATATATAAAGGGGCTTTAACACTAATCAAACAAGTAAGTAAATAAATAAATAAATAAATAAATAAATAAATGGTAGTGTTCCATGTGCTCGTAGTACAGTACGTTGCGTACACTAATAATTGCTACACACAATCTTTGAACAGAACATTGGGCCAAGCTGGGTTCTGTTCAATCTAGCCGGTCTGTACTGGCGGGTGGCAGGTAACGGGTTCCAAGGGGTGGAGTGTATCAGGCGTGCGCTACACACGGTCCCTGAACAGTACCGTGACGTACCCCTGGTAAACCTGGCTAACGTGCTGTACCGATGGGGGAGACATGACGATGCTGTGGTTGTCATGCAGGAGGCTCTCAGAATCAATGACTTAGAGGTGAGTCAGGGCACAACAGCAGGGTATGTACAGAAGCATACTTATGTGGATGGATGATTTATAATTAAATTGTAGGAACCAGTTGTTCAAAAGTGGTTTAAGACTTAATGCCAGTTTTAATTTTTAAGCCAAGTTTTAAATTTTGTACTTAGACTAAAAAATATTGTGTAACATTATATCAAAATAGGAACTAAAAATGTTGCTGTTACACTTTAACTGGAGAAATGCATTGGCTCAAATTTTAAATATGAAATATGACTTAATACCAGTATCAGCTAATACACTTTCAAAAAACTGGGTGTAGATGATTAATAGAGTAAGGGTTAATATTAGAATAGATCAGTGGTACTCAATAAAGGGATTAAGATGTCATGGAGACCTGATTGTCATTTGGCTACACAGGATATAACAGTGTATCCATCACTGTGGTTGGAGCCTAATTTATTTATTTTTAAATGATAATAGTAATGAAAACAATGAATCAATTAGCTTCCCTGTTTTCAGCCACTCATTTGTTTCTCATACAGCAATAATTTCCTCTTGTCATGACTCACTGTAATATTAAATGATTTAACTCTTTTTTTTTTTTTTTTCAGCCGGCCTCCCACTTCTTGTTTGGTCACCTGCTGTGGTCTAAGGGTAACTACACAGGGGCTGTGTGGCACTATGAACAGACCCTTAGGAGTGACCCTGACAGCCAGGAGGCTTTCTCCACCCTCAGAGCCATCAAATGTTTCCAGAAGTATCACCAGGCAGCTCAGAGTGCAGCTCCACGAGAAACTGTCTCAAAGCCTGTGGACAGCAACTGTAACCACAAAGGGGGAGGTAACCCCAGCAGTCAACAAACGGAGAGCAGAGTTATCTGTAAAACTGTAAGTGGATGCTACAAAATGGATGTTGATCAGCATACACTTGCATTGCACTGGCCCTGATGGCACAGTTAGTAAAGCGTCAGCTTCAGGAGGCGGTAGAGCTAGGATCAATCCTGGGTCAGGTCATACTAAGGCCTTAAAAGGTTAGACTTTCAGCATGAAGTGGATAGTGCAACAACTGGTTGACCCGCATCAGTATAATGGCTCGGGTGGGGCGGCTTACTTGCCTTCAGTAAGGCATCTCATTGAAGCAGCACTAGATAAAAGAGCAGTGGAAATCTGTCCTGCCACAAGGAGGCACATTACGTTCACTCTAAGGACGCTTTCATCGTCATATAACTAAAAAATTGTTAAGTACGACATTAGACCCCAAGCACTCACTGACTCACTTGCATTGCATTTTCCGTGAATTTATTGGCCAAACTCACACAGATACTTTGCTATGACTGGTCACTTCTAATTACATGGTATCTTTTAGTGTTACGTATATATGTTAAGGATTGGAGGAAAGCTCTCATGATTTCATCATGCAAGATTGTCACAAATGGTAGTGGCATTTCCATATACATGTAAGCCCTTTAAATATCTTACAAGTTTACTAACTCTACAGAAAGTGAAGAAGGCATTTGTATGCTTGATATATTTTATACAATGTAAGTATAAGGTAAGTACATAATCAGTTCTATTTGTCACATTATCTTTTCACATTGGAGAGTTATGAGATGGTATCCTTTTTTGATAACTCTGCAGGAGAATGGAGAAGAAAAGTGTATTATTGAGACTCGAACTCGGACAAAAATGCCGGAGTGTAATGGCCACTGCACACAGACCTGTACCATCACCCCCATCAAACTGGACTCCTGTGGCAGTATGGCAGGGGAGATCACTCTTGATGGTAAGTGCAATGTAGGGGTGGGGGCAAGGGGATGCTGTGCTGCCAAAGGCTCCTAGATTGTAACATCAGATGTCAGCATATTTCAGCACCTGTTTTCAATGGTGGTTAAACAAAGGTTTACGGTTTTGTGATGGCTTCAGTATTCAAAGTGTAAAACAATACTAGGAATTAAGGAACTATTCTGACATTGCTCGAAGTTTACGCGCTTCTTCTCCCTCTGTTGTTGGGGACAGTACTTTGCTAAACCATACCAGTCAGAACATAGTTAACATTTGTCAGTTAACAGCATACAGTGAAACAAATTAATAAAATCCGGGAACTACGGTGGATTTCATAAGGTTCAAAGTGTTTTTACTAAGATTACTTAAACATTGTGGTTTAGTTTCCATATTCCAATTTGGAGAGTTGTGATTATTGTGCACAGGGTCTTCATATTGACATATAATGGAAGATTGATCAATTTGTTATCTGGTGAGCATCTTGCATGTTCTGCTCGTTTTTGGTATTCAGTAGGCAGAGAACAGCAAGAGTTATATCCCTTGTGCCATTGACTTTCTGCAGCTGTAGATGTAAAACCATTGTTCACATTGTACATATATATACTAGAAATTAAAGCCATGGAAATGATTGAACTTTCTTAAAAATTTTTTATATTTAATTATAAAAATTAGGAAATTCTAAATTAGGAAATTTAAATTGGTTATTAGAATCCAGATATCATGATCTTAATGTAAATTCTACTGTGCCCAGTTTTTTTTGATATGGTGGGATTATCATTGTGTTATTTAAATAAAGTGAAAAAAGAAGATTTTAATTATGTTACCTTAATTCCGCAACCTTTTTCACACATGAAAGAGCAACGTTCCATGCAATTTATGCAGAAAGTGTAATTTAATCAGTCAGCACGAAATAATCCCCCCCTCCAAGAATTTTTTTGAATAAACACCTTGCAAACATGCAAAAATGCTAAAAGAATTACTGTAATATTTGGAGGCAGCTATATGTTTCCTAGTAGTTTACATGTGATACGGGAAAGTGAATTATTTTCAGATGGTAAGAGTGAGACAAATAGCTGTGGTCCTAAGGGACCTAACCAACCGTATGCCAGCTCCCTGGGCCTGGAGGACTCCTTCTGTATGTACTGCCTTCATCTCACTTCACTATCACCTGTGGTTCTTCGTCTTGTCTTATGCTCTTGATTTTGTATAACAGTACATGTATATTGAAGATCTAAGATTTTGTGGAGACACTGTATCACATTTCTTTAGGTTCTTTTTAACTCACTGTTGCCTAAACTTGAACAAAACCCATTATTTTGTAGTCTGTAAATTAAATTAGTATTTATTTAGGACAGTTAACCTTCAGTTCAGTTTTCAAATTTAGACATGATTGCCATCATACAGGTGAAACATTGTTGAGAACGGCATTAACAGTAATCAATCAATCAATCAATCAATTTTACACAACACCATACATATTATGGCATGTTGTTCACTGACACTTACAGATTAATTACCAGATTGACTTACTTGTAATGAGTGAGATGACATAATGATGATCAGATTGACAGATTTACTTGATTCAATTATTTGTATTTTTTGTGTTTGCCTTATTTTACTCTAACTGTGAAGAAAAAAGTCCTGATAGTGATGATATAAGTAAATGCAAGTTTCTGAATCTTCACTATACATGTACTACCATCCAAGTCTCCATTCTTTAATTTATTTATTTGATTGGTGTTTTACGCCGTAGTTAAGAATATTTCACATTCAGGACTACAGCCAGCTTTTTGGTGGAAGGAAACCCATGCCCATCCACAGGCTGCTGGCAGACCTTCCTAAGTACGGATGGAGTGGAAGTCAGCATGATCTCCATTCTTTGTATCAGTGCGTAGTTTCTTTGATCACCGTAATACAGATCATTTCATGTGTGAGTGTGTGATTAAAATGTTCAAAGTACCTCACAGACTGCATGCATGTATTTACATGTGAATCCATGTGACTGTATTTGTATTATGTATCATTTATTTCAGCTGTTCGTTAAGTAAACACACCGTATTGCTGCACATGTGGTTTGTATAAGTATTTAGTAGTGGACTTAGTTTATGTGACAGTAGCCATATCTGGTTTTGTAAATGACAAAAAATACTGAATTTTTTTTTTTAAAAGTCCTAAAAGCCTTTTGAACAAGTGGGCCCTGTCAAGACTGCTGCATACTGAATAGAGGAGAAAGCTCTAGTGTTTACTGTAAACAGCTAGGATTATAAAGACTGTGAAAGTCTACTGTAAACTACCAGGAATATAAAGACTGAGCTGTAAGTTGTACTGTAAACTACCAGGAGTATAAAGACTAAGCTGTAAGTTGTACTGTAAACTACCAGGAGTATAAAGACTGAGCTGTACTTTGTACTGTAAACTGCTAGGAGTATAAAAACAAAGCTACAATGTTTACTGTAAACAGCTAGGATTATAAAGACTGTGAAAGTGTACTGTAAACTACCAGGAGTATAAAGACTGAGCTGTACTTTGTACTGTAAACTGCTAGGAGTATAAAAACAAAGCTACAATGTTTACTGTTAACCGCCAACAGTAAAACGACAAAGCTATAATGTTTACTGTAAATTGCGAAAAATATAAAGACTAAGCTACAGTGTTTACTGTAAACTGGCAGGAGTATAAAAACAAAGCTACAGTGTTTACTGTAATTTTGCCAGGAGTACAAAAGCTACAATGTAAGCCTATAGTGTTTACTGTAAACTCTCTGGGGAACATGTATAAAGACTGTAAGGCTGTGATGTTTATTGTAAACTACCAGGAGTATAAAGACTAAGCTGTAATGTTTACTGTAAACTGCCAGGAGTATAAAACTGAAGCTACAATGTCTACTGTAAATTGCCAGGAGTATAAAAAGCTACAATGTAAGCCTATAGTGTTTACTGTAAACTACCAGGGGAACATGTATAAAGACTGTATGGCTCTGATGTTTATTGTGAACTACCAGGAGTATAAAGACTAAGTTTATTTAATAAGAGGCAATGTTCACACCTTGATGATGTATGTTGACTTTCGAATGTGTTGTTTTTCAGTCACGGCGGAGTTCGCTGGCAAACTGGACGAGGTGAGTGAGATATACCAGAGGAAAGGGCTGTGTAATGGCGATGAGTGTAATCAGCTTAAAGTACAGGTGAGGTATTCCTCTCCACCAATCAGAGTTTCTTGCACCTGAGAGAGAGGGCAGGTGGATTCAAATCAGGACTTTTTGTTCACTTTGAACCTTTTTTTTTTTTTGTTAGGACATTTATTGTTGCCATGGTCATTTAAAGCACAGAAGCAGCATTAATTATGTCTGTTATATCTTAACATTTTATCGCCAAAATGACCTTCAAATTCTCTGGCCTAGACTGTGTCAGAATAAACAGAGTTTTCTTTCATTCTACAGTGCATTTTCAGCAGCATTTAATAATTAAGGACAATTATCCTCTGGATTAACCATTAATGTAGTTATTAATAAGCTTAATAACTACATGTATTTTGGGAAATGATGTGGTTTTACAATACTATCAGCACCACCAGCAGATTAAATTTTTGCTAGGGTTGAAGATCATGGTCAAGTACAAATGGTGCCCACCCTAATTCCTGAACCTTTTTGCATATGAAAGATCCACTTTCATCGCAATTTATGCATATTTTTAATTTGGTTTTGGAAACAAAACTACATTGTTTGGATTGGTTGTTTTCTGGGCTCACAAAAATTATGATTTTTTCAGTCAACAGAGAATAATTCCTTCAGAATATGCTTGAATAAACATCTTGTAAAACATGCTAAAAGGTTGAAGAGTTACAGTGATTACATTTATCGGTATATCTGCCAGCATTTTATCCGTACAAAAAGGCATTTAGGAAAGAACTGAGAGTAATGTTAATGAGAAAAACACCATCTCCTTTAAAGTCCTGTGTTAGGTGGAATGGATGTTTATCATGATTGTAAATTTTACACCCCATTTCCTTTCAAAATGCTTTGTAGCTGAGGCTACCGGTTTACATATTTGTAGCTGATATGTTTATTATATGGCGTGTCTTTGTATTATAACCATTATCAGTGTGCGTCCCTGTAGTGTGGTTCTGCATGGTTGAATCAACTGACACTGATGCTGACCCTAGATCTGCTTAGCTAATAATGATTGTTTTCAACTGTCAATGGTGACACTGATTGTGTTCAGCTGTTATGGTGACATTGATTCTGCTCAGCCGTTAATGGTGACACTGATTCTGCTCAGCTGTTAATGGTGACTGATCCTGCTTAGCTGTTACCGGTGACATTGATTGTGTTCAGCTGTTAATGATGACACTGATTCTGTTCAGGTGTCAATGGTGACACTGATTCTGTTCAGCTCTTTACAGTGACTCTGATTCTGTTTAATGTTAATGGTTACACTGATTCTGTTTAGCTGTTACTGGTGACACTGATTCTGCTCAGCTGTTAATGGTGACACTGATTCAGTTCAGTTCTTTATGTTGACTCTGGTTCTGTTTAACTGTTAATGTTAGCAGTGGCATTTATTCTGTCCAACAGTTCAAAGTGGTGACATTGATTCTGCCCAGCTGTTAAATTTAACTTGTTTTGTTAATGACACTGACAGTGGCATGGCTGACAGATTCTGAGCTGATAAATGTTAACAGGTTGATATAATGACGACACATGCCCATATTAGCGAATAATAGTGATGTGGTTTTCGTTGGTTGATCATACTGGCAACTGCTCTGTAGAAACCTGTTTGGTGAAGTTAGTGCAGGTACAGGTGTGCTGTGTTAGGCTAATACATCTGCGACAAAAAGGATATTGTATGTATGTTTGAAAAGTCTTTCACTGTTAACAATATTAAAGTCCATATTGATGCACCAAAAAACTGCTCCTTTTTCCAGTTCATCTCAAAATGCCTATGTCATTACCTGGTGCTGATGTAATTACAACCTGTCTCACCTGGCCGTGAAAATGTGTCAGTAAAAATGATCTGACCTTCTGAAGTTTGTTGGTGATTTGACAGTTTTAGTGTAGAAGACTGTTAACTGGCTGCCTCTATTGCAGTGTGTTGCACCTATGAAGACCATGACTGGCATGATAGCGCACATTGTAATGCCCCCTCAGCACTATATCAGACCCACATCTCTCCACCCAGCTCAGTGCATGGTAGGACAGTTCTCCCCACATTCCCCTTACATCGTGGGGTGTGATTTTTGTGTTGTGAGTGCTTAGGCTGATAACTTGGTTATTGTTTTGTAGAATGTTTTTTTAGTACAGAACCTCTAAATTTTTGTGTTTGACTTTTGTTTGGTTTGGTTGGCTGCTGTGCACATAGAGATGAGTTGTAATCTGTTTTCAAAGCTTATCTCATGACAGTGAAGTATTTGAATACTGCTGTCCAATCTTGAGTACATATATCCTCAATATTGTGTGCTTGGTCCGTATGATTGCCCTCCCATAATAGTCTGTAATACTGCATAAAATTGTTTGAGGCAGGTCAAAAACCATGTCCTCTTCTTTGTATACTTTTCCCCCTAATATAATTTAGTTATTTCCAATAGTGTGTATTTGCCCTTCATCAGACTTGTATATAAATGTATTGAAGTCTACAACTTATTTATTGTTCTTTCCCCAATCTTATCTAAACAAGATCATGTGTTTTCAAAGCTCTGCTAAGAAAGGCACATACTGTGAATGTAACATCTCAGTGGTACAGATGGTCTCACCTGTTGCGAAGACTTCCACACGTCTTGTATTTTTCTATACACCTGTTGTGAATTTATAGGATTTCCATGAACCTATTCTGAACACTTCTATACACCTATTCTGAACATTTCTTTATAAATGTTTTGCCTTGCTTTTTATGCTGATCTTTGAGTGGAAAATCTTTGAAGATTAAAATCTAATCGTATCCATCAGATATCAGTTACAGACATACAAACACCAAGTTTACTGTGATATAAACAAAAGTTTAATGTCTAAAATATTTGCTTTGATCATGCTTACATTGTATCTGTAGTACATGTAACACTTATGTGGTATTCTGTGGTACATGTACACGTAATTCTTCCTATGTTTAGGGGGGCCTCCGTGCCTCAGTTGGTTAGCGCGCTAGCGCAGCGTAATGACCCAGGAGCCTCTCACCAATGCGGTCGCTGTGAGTTCAAGTCCAGCTCATGCTGGCTTTCTCTCCGGCCGTATGTGGGAAGGTCTGTCAGCTACCTGCGGATGGTCGTGGGTTTCCCCCGGGTTCTGCCCGGTTTCCACCCACCATAATGCTGGCTGCCGTCGTATAAGTGAAATATTCTTGAGTACGGCGTAAAACACCAATCAAAAAAAAAAAAAAAATCCTATGTTTAGGACAGATATTTTGTAGTGCTGAAAACTGAAAATTACATTTCTGCCCTATTTTTTTGGGAAAAGTAAAGATATGAATATGTAGTTAATTAGATGATCTTTTATAAACCATGGGAGAAAAGAGAAACTGTATTCCTGTTATGTTTACATGTGTATTTCCTAGAAAGAGCAGAACAGTTTGCACAAAACTTAGAAGAATGAAATATATAGTACTAAACTCTGTATACTGTATTTGATTATCTTTTTTTAAAAACTTAAATTTATTATTTCACAAACTTCAATATACATTGAATATACAATGTACACATTTTTAAATTTATACATTTTCATATCACAATACATGCTTCCTTACAGTGCATGTCTAGTGTGACTTTATTTATTATATTACAATATAAATGATTTCATGGTTGCCAAACAGCAAGTTTCATGTTGAACTAGATAGTTTGTAGGACACAGACAGTTTGTGATAGTTTGACGTGTTTGTCTTGCAGCATGGCACGCAAAAACCCCACATCAAGCTGGACTATGTGAACGGGGTTCTTCACCAAAAACTAATATTTGTGGACTCACCCAATGACATACAGGTGGAGGCTCATGAGTGCATGATTTATAACGACGGGTCTCGCTCTACAGGCTGCAGTCAGGAAGAATTCCAAACCTATGTGAGTATATCCCCTTCTCTTTAACGGGATATCCCCTTCTTTTTAACCATATATCCCTCCTCCTTAACCATATATCCCTCCTCCTCAACCAAGTATATGTAGTCTTGTCCCCTTCACCAGTTATCCCGTCTTCTTAACCACCTAGTTCAAGTGATACATGTAATTGTAGAAGTCAAATAGTATTGAAATTGTTTAAGAATCAAGTTTATCATCATGAAATGTCAGTTTTCCTTGACATCATTTTAAAGGGATAAATTGAAGTATTGAGATACGACGACATTAAATCCATAAACCCATAAAAATCAGACAGGTAGGTTTCATAGACACAGCACCTGAGGAACAGGTGACTTTCACATGCTAACATTTGTGTCATAGTTGAACAATACTCATGAAGTATCAAAGCTATATACTAGTTTACCTCGCCTTAATGTTTTGATGAGCATCTTCATGTTCAGTTCATTTATGATTTTTATTTCATCAGACATCTTCAGTATGGTCTGTTATGGTGGTCTGATCCGTCTTGTTTTATGTGTAGTGTAAATGTGCAGGTCTGTTATGAACATCTAGATATACACATACATGTAGGATGCACGTATATAGACTGTAGGATGTGCATATATAGACTGTAGGATGGTTGGGTAATTCAGCCATTGCCGTCAGTATATTGGGACCTTACCATAAGTTATCCTTCATTCATCCTGGCCAGGATTACATCCTACATACAGGGTTATAATAAGCAATTACTAACATAGGATTTAAACTTATGACCTGGCTTATACTGTATTTGTGAACCTAAATTGAAAAACAGTACCTACAAATCTATGACCATTTTGACACGCTGTTCTATTTATTTTGTTTTTTTTTTTCAATTGTCTCCATTGCAGCGACCTCATTTCTAAGGATTGGGTATACTGAATTTCTTTTCCACTCTTTCCCCAGCTGTACTGTGCTTTACCTGTTTAATTTATTTCTCTTGTGTTATCTGCCAGTTGAACTTGTTGCTGTGTATCTATGCATCCAGAAGCATGACGGTTAGTGACACCTGTGTTTTAGTAATCACAAGTACCATTTTCACTCTAAACCTGTATTTTCTAGATTTGTTTTATTAAATATTGGAGCTAATATTCAAAGACTTTTGTTTCATGTGGCGTTCAGGTCGTTTTAAATTTAATCAAGCTGTATGTTACAATTAAACTTATCGAAAGGGAAATAATCGTGCATTATCTCAAGATTGTGAATCTAAGGTTTTAAAGGAACTGGGTTTAACTGAGAGTTTAGAAATGCGCATCTGTGAATACTGTTTAACTGTGGGGAACAGGTTGAACTTACCAATGTCAAATGTCCTTGAATTAAAATGTTCGGAGCTAAAGACATATATGAAATAAGAATACTGTGAAAATACAGGTGTTTTTAATTCAAATTTAATAATTTAATAAATTTAATCTGTGATGAATAATTTTGAACAGGGCCTGATTGCGTACATTTCATTTCAGTCATTACTTTTGATTGTAAATCATCTTAAAACAACTGGTTGAGATTTGTCAAGTTTCAAGTAACCAAAGAAATTAAGTTTGAAGTAGGCAGACAAGCATAAATTGTGAATGTTGGCAGCCAGTGCGCATCAGCCATTATTTTTGACCACATCATTGAGTAACAACAACACACTATGGTACATGTGTACAATGGTTTCAACTCTCTGGAGACCAGTGATAAAACTCTACCCTTATAGATGCAAGTCAGATGAGTTTCCTGAGTCTTTATACATGTATAATTGTATGTGATATTTGAGACAGGCATGTTCTGACATATGGTGACAATTTGACATACAGTAGGAACATTTTTGGTGCAGGGACAATTTAATTTAGGAAGATTTTGATCCGTATCCAAAACTTCCCCTAATTCTTTTAATTGTGCCAAGATTTTATTATGTATTAACTTGTAATCAAGATGCTTTTCCAAAATGTGATGAGGCTTACTTTGGTATTTGATCACAAGTTTACAGCTGGTGATATATGAACAACAGCGAGCAAGGGTTGTACCAGACTTTATACACATTAATGTGCTGTTAACTACATGTGCTGTTAATTAATGTTTATTAAGTCTTTTAATTCATGGATGAAACAAATTTCTGCATGTAATCTGTCCTCAAAAGTTTTTTTTTATACTGATGCTCATACCTTGCAGTTTTTAGAACTGCCATTGTTTCATAAATGCAAGTGTTTCATTTTACATTGTTACTTACTAAAGTGTTTCTTGTGCTTGTATAAAAGTTGTGTTCTTTGTGTTGAAGAATGCATGTTCTTTTGGTTCTTTACCCATTACGGCATTGATGATTTCCTTATTTGTTAATCAGAACATAAGAAACTCGGGCATATGTCACTTCAGTCTCTATTCTCACATATAGGAGGACTACAGATATCTATGATGACTACGTTGATAATCTCCTTACTGTCAGTGTACAGCCATTTGTTCTCAGAATTATGTGTGCCATTTGACATTATCTAACATGTACTATTTTGGAACTATTTTCACAGTTTTGAACTAAATCAGATCATGCTGAGAGGTATTAAAAACTTCTGAAAGTATTAAAATCTGTTATAATTTAACAGGATGATTCAGGATTTTTATAAATCTGAACTCTATAAGATTGAACATCTCTGTTCAGATTCCTTGAAGTTGAACTTTCTGAACATAAAATTGCCAGCTCAGATCTTCATAACTCCCTGAAATTCCTTGTCTTAAAAGTTCAGAACTTGCAAAATGTGATCTTCCAAAAATCACAGTGAAAGCTTAATATGAATAATTTGATAGAACTGAACCCAACCCTCCCAGAATCAGACAGGCGAGGGAGAGATTAAAATTTCCTATAGTGGATTTCTCTAAAATCAGACAGTGTGAGTTCAGAATTCCATAGAACTAAATAATTCGACACTGACGCTGACAATTCTGCATTTTCCTAATAGTTAGGTTACTTCCCTTTTCAAGGTATTACACCTCTCCAACACCCACCACCCCACCCCGCCCACCCCTTCCCATGCACAGAGGCAGTTGGTAATGATTCTACAAGTAATTAACCTTACAAGAAATTACACAGGCGGATTGGTCACAGTTAATTACTATCGTTCCATCACACTGGTAGGACAATTGAACTAATATTTAGTGTCAAGGGAGGTAAATCCTTGAAAAGGGAAATAACCTATGTATTACCAAATAGCACATAGTGTGTATATAGCCGTAATGGCTTTGTATTACATTAAGACTTTGTAACTGTACATGTAGAGCAGCTTAACATCTGAACAAATGCTATGCAGCGCCAGCAACCTGCAGATGCTTGTGGTTTCCCTAGGGCTCTGACAGGTTTCCTCCCACCATAGTGTTTGCCGTCATTGTAAAACTTTTAATCAAATAAAGAAATAAACAAGAGCCATGCAGCCACAGAAAAGTGAACTAGATGACTGAATTGGTTGATAGTTATGTTGAGTGTACTCATGTACCTCTAAGCCATGTTGTTTTGTATGCCATTAAATTGCCAATGGTCTGAGCTTATGCCTTTTTGTTGCTATGCCTTTTTGACTTGATAATTTACTTGTACATCCCAGGTGAGGATAATTTGGACAAACTTTTCTGGAAGACTGTGTACACGTACTTTATAGTGCACCAAATAAGCTGGTAGTGGCAGCTGCTGTGCAGTGCTGGCTATCATGTGTTTTCGTATTTAATATTTTAACTGATTTGTTATGGACTTTGCGTATTATTTTGTATGTATTTACCTTGTGTCTTTTTGAAATGTTAGTTTTCTAATTTCTTCTATATTTTTGTTATTATTGGCCGTATTTGTCAAGCACTGCTATGGTGTATGTTGTGTGAATTTTCGAAGTCTATGACCCGTTTTGTGGGTGTATTTGTAAAGGTGCCAGTCAGATCCATCTGACTCTTTGTTTCCCATCGATGATTTTTGCTCAAAGTTTAGATATCTTCCTGACATGGTGTGTCAGCGAATGACTTTGTCTCCGCAGTTGACTTTGTCTGTGTGAGTGACGATGTCTCCAGCAGAACTGAACTGTTCTATTAGCTGACTTTGCTGTAGATCTGACCTTCTGTAATAGGGGTCACTCCACCAGTGCAATGACCAAAAGTGTCTGTTGCTAATAAAAAGATAATTTACGAAGGAACAGGTTTTGTTGAATTATTTCTTCCTGTGTAAAAACGCCCTCTTACCTGTACCTACAGAAGAAAATCTGAAATATTTTATGCTAATACAGTACATCATCATTTGGAGAAAAAATGAGTTTTAGGTACATGGCAACTTTGTCATGTCAAAAAGATGTTCATTACCTCTTTAAATATGACAGCTTATAGTATTTGGAAGAATATTTTTATTGGCATCAAAAATCAAAAGACTTGGGGGCAAAACTTGTGACAAACAAAATATGTTCAAAGCACCTTTCTGACAACAATGAACATAAATCAGAATTTGGTGATATACATGTACAAAGAGAAGATATTTTGTGAAAGCAGTCAGAGATTATTAGGCAATAATGCAAAGACAGGGAAAGCCTTCTGAGTGTGCCCATAAGATTTATCAGGTTAAAATGGCTGCCATCATGTAGAGTTCCTACATGTGAATATCATGTGCATTCTGATACGTTACTGTGAATTTTGATTCCCTCTGACTTTAGAAGAAATTGTGCTGATGCAAAAGCCATGTTAGTTCTGTCTATGGCTGTCATACAGTTCTAATTTTGAATGAAAGCTGTTTTGAATTAAAAAATGGTAGACTTGGACCCTAGATTCTCTGAAACGTACATGTACGTATACTGTAGATTAAAATTATATCAACATATATTATTAAGTCAACAGTCCAATTAGTGACAAATAAGAAATTATTAAATGAAATACAGTACTAGCATGTGTATTTCTAAGTCACCCACACAACATTGCTCAGGTTCATACAGTACATGTACATATCAAGCTTATGCAATGAAATAACTGCTCTAGCTTTTTTGCCATAACAGATTTCTTTGATTGTATAACATGCCAAAATAAAGTATTTATAGTCCAAAGAAGTCTGCTTATATAGGTCTAAGGGATTGGGTGTGCCGACAACCAAAAAGTGTCTGGATAACCTCCCCAAGATGACCACTAAAACAGCACAAGTCTAGCGCTAACACTTAAGGTTTCATGGTCGCAGATATATTTTCATGTACCAAGGATTCTGTGTGAATATAGTAGACTGCTGCCATATTGAAGAAGACACTGATGTGCAGTAAGAATTACACACCCTCGTCTCCCAGAGAGCATCAGAAGGGATACAGATTTGGTGAGCAAATTTAGTATTGTGTGTGCTGATGTCGTTTCCTTGTTCTTACCTGTGCAAGCTGTATGTGCAGTGAGTGCTACATGTATATTCTGTTTATGGATAACACTAATGCTTGCAATGTATACTGTACATGTATCTTGCTAAGCAAAATAAGAACCATCCTTATGTCTCGCTTATCTTTGTTTGACTGACAACATGTTAATCTTAATTTGCTATCAGCATTTAGAACAAGCCAGTCTAAAAGTTAAGAGTCTAAAAGAAGCTATTAAAGCCGGTAGTAAGCCATGTGCCTATTTGTAGTTTGTGTTTGGTACATTGACCATATCCTCAAACACGAACAGTTGAACACTTGCATGTGGTTTGCAAACATTTTATAAACAACACCAGTGATCAAAACTCTTTATTAGGGAGTAGCAGGTCATGAGCCTGCTCATGGATTGGTGCAGTGACTCCACAGACATTCCCATAAAGCCAAAAAATATGACCAAACAATAGACTGACATCCCAGTTAATGGTGGTGGATTTCTGGAACTGTGTGTGTGGTAAGCCAGTGGCATAGCACTAAGGACTTTTAGTCTGGCTGGAAACTCGCATGATGTATATCTTTTGCACTGTTGTTATTTTATATTGCTGTTTTATCTGTCTTAGGCAGACTACATGATTTGCTGAAGCTTGACATTTTGTTTGGACTGAACTGCAATTTCTGCTGATGTGTTTGAGGCATGTTACATGCAATACAACCTCTATTCATTACTCTTTAATATTGCTTGCTTTAAGAGCAGACTAGA
Organism: Liolophura sinensis; assembly: GCF_032854445.1. Classification (NCBI taxonomy): domain Eukaryota; kingdom Metazoa; phylum Mollusca; class Polyplacophora; order Chitonida; family Chitonidae; genus Liolophura; species Liolophura sinensis. Next base: position 42,824,643 of record NC_088300.1, read on the forward strand.
TTATATCTCCTATCAGTGTTGTTTTCGTTTTGTACACATATCTTGAATATGAATTTGCATCCCTGTATATGTTATATGGGTGTGTACTGACAATGAACATTGTGAATAGTCACAGGGTATTTTTATCATATACATGTGTATAGATTCAATGGGAACAATTTTGTTTTTGTTTTCAGATAGCTTTAGATCATATGCAATAGCTGTAGCGTGACTTTATTGTATAAATTCATACTTTGCTTTTTAATGTTGTGTTTCAAAGGTGGTCTGAGTTTCAGTTCTATTTTGCATGTGTGTTTAAAATGAAGTTTCTTTTGCTTCTCAACCTGTTCCGTTGCTGATTTCCATTTTTTTTTTTGTGAATAGAAAATCTTTACGTATTGTGTTGGAGATTATTTGCCACTGGTCAGTAGCTTTTGTGTAAATTACCTTTTCCTGGCCAATCATAATTCGGGCCAAAACCAGGCTGACCAATCTTCCCTTTTAACAAACGAGTATTGCGTTGTGATAAATCGTTATCGTAAAGACAGCTAGGAATGAACACTAGACTGCGGGTTTCTTGAGGTAATGTACCTATTTTTCTTTTCAACCTTTGAAAGTGTGCATGCAGTGTTATAATGTGATGCCATTGTTATTTATTTATTTATTTGATTGGTGTTAAACCCCGTGCTCTATTTATTTATTTATTTATTTCATTGGTGTTTTACGCCATACTCAAGAATATTTCACTTATACAACGGCGGCCAGCATTATGGTGGGTGGAATCCGGGCACAACCCGGGGGAAACCCACGACCATCCGCAGGTTGCTGTCAGACCTTCCCACTTATGGCCCGAGAGGAAGACAGCATGAGTTGGACTTGAACTCACAGCGACCGCATTGGTGAGAGGCTCCTGGGTCATTACGCTGCGCTAGCGCGCTAACCCACTGAACCTGATGCCATTGTATGTTCGTCAGGAAGATCATACGTGTATGACGTTTGGCTTTTTGTGAAATAAGAAATATGTACATATTATCTTCTGACCGAGTTAACAGACGTCATCAACTCTGGCTAGAACTGGTTTCCTAAAGGCTGCATTTATACATGGATGTGTTGTTGTTGTTGTTGGTGGTGGTGATAAGAGATGTGATAAAGTCTTGTAGTATAATGTACCCAACATTTAGCAGCTAATGAGGAGACCTGTGTTTATCTACTGTACATGTTTACTGGAGAAGAGATGAATTCATGCGTATGTGTTTGCTGTGGACGTGTAATACCATGCTTCTTTAAATAGAATGGGTCTTTTGTCGTAGTCAATGTGAATCATAACCTTTTCAACCACTAAAGCACTTTTTTTTCAGTGGGATTTACGGTACAGTTATTGTGCAGATGATGCTAAAAATGACCTGTTTGTGTCATGAAAGTTGCATGCTTTATAAAACTGCGAATTATTGCTTTACACCCCCATAATTCTCTCAGATTGTTTCAAAGTATTGATTGCAGAGGCGGTTGAATTGGTTGATGAGTTAGATCATAGCTTGTACAGCACATGGAAACCCATTTAGTGTCTCCTGGTATGAACATGTTGTGGTCACAATATGGCAGCAATATTGCTGAAGTTGTGTTTATAACCAGTAGTCTTTCATTCACTCATAATTTGTACAGACGCTGCCTGCCCATGAAACTGAAAAAGGAAGAAAAAAATATATGTACTAATGCTTTGTAACATGTCTACCCATCATCATCTTTTGTTGATGATACAAGTGCTAAAATATTTAAGGCTAATTTAGGTAAAACTAATTTTGATGGCTTTGCCTAGATGTAAAGACAATTACATGCACAGCTAATATTAATAATGTACATGTATACTCATCATAAAACTGTTCATATATCTAGACAAAGTTACAATGAAAAGACAAAAGCTGTAATTGGATTACAAAGACATGAGTTGGACCTCAGTGTGAAACTTTGAGCTGTTGATCTTTTATATTATTGTTGTTCAGTGTTATGTAGAAGGTAAAATATAAGATCAAATAAAGACTACAGCAGGAAGAGCATAACCAGAGCAGTGACGATCAGGTGATAATGGTCAAATGGTCACATGTAACGGTTGAAATCAGGCCTCGTGTAAGTTTACGTCATTTAAAGCTTTATTCTAACACAAAACACCCAGACTGACACATTTGTTCTACATACAGTACTGTACTATACAACTTGAGGATGTTACTGTAAAGTAATCAGTGCAGAAACAAAGTACATGTATGTGTATGTTCTTACATGTTGTTATTTGCACTTTAGCATAGTCTAGTTGTGTTATAACATTGTGACATTAAGCATATTCTAGTTGCGTTATAACATTGTGACGTTATTCTGTTTACAGCAAGATGAACTGGAACACATACAGGAAGAAATAAGTGAGCTTCTCAACCTGAACAACTTCCACTGTTACCAAGAGTCTGCTTCTCCTGCCCCTGCCCCGGAGCAGACTCACACGCCGGCGGTACAGGCAGCCAGCGGAAACACCCGCGAGACACCCCAGGAGGAAAGCCCATTACCTGACCAGTCTAACGAGCCCAAACAACCGGAGGTTAACGATGGGATGAAACGTTCCTGGACTGCACATGATATTCCTGACACACAGCTTCCAAGTAAGTGCAGCAGGCAAGGTTATGCTGAACTGCCTGGCTTGCTTGAGGCAGAACAAGCCCCATATTAGAAGAAGATGTATATAGAGAGATAAAATATAATGGAGTCTACCTTCTGTGCTTCTCCTATGTAATGGTTTTCTTTTAAGGTGCCCTACATGCACAGTTTATCTTAAGCCTCACAAGCACTTTAGTCAAGTGCCTTGTTTATATACGTTTTGCAGTAAAAATTGCCTGCTGTATGATGTAAATATTTAACTTGAAAGCCCTCTAGCTGTTCATGACCAGGTATTGTGTTGTCAGAAATTATTGTACATGTATTGAAATGGATGTTGGAGAGCAGCTGATAGTTATGTTTTATGATGATAATGTAATCAGTAATCATGTGGCTTTGTTCCAATGTTTGCAGACACCCGGATCCATATCAAGCATCGGTTTCACCTGGCCATGCCAAGCTTTGAGAAATGTCAGACACTGTCATTGATTGACTTCACTCTCTTCTCCAGTACCTGGCTCTCTGTCACAGCCAAACAAATAAAGTAAGTCAGATACTGGTCCCTGTTCAAAGACTTCTCAAGTTTTGCTCTCCAGTACCAGGCTCTTTGTTACAACTCATGTCTACTAGCACCTGTTTGACTTTATAGTCCCCATTCTTCAGGACCTGGCTCTCTCATGATAATCAGATGGATAAAGTAAGTCAGGCACAGGTCCTTTGATAGACTTCTCAAGTTTTGCTCTCCAGTACCAGGCTCTTTGTTACAACTCATGTCTACTAGCGCCTGTTTGACTTTATAGTCCTCATTCTTCAGGACCTGGCTCTCATGATAATCAGATGGATAAAGTAAGTCAGGCACAGGTCCTTTGATAGACTTCTCAAGTTTTCTTCTCCAGTACCAGGCTCTTTGTTACAACTCATGTCTACTAGCACCTGTTTGACTTTATAGTCCTCATTCTTCAGGACCTGGCTCTCTCACGATAATCAAATGGATAAAGTAAGTCAGGCACAGGTCCTTGTATAGACTGTTCAAGGTTTCTTCTCCAGTACCAGGCTCTTTGTTACATCTCTCATCTACTAGCACATCTAAGACTTTACTGTCTTTTTTCTATAACACCTGGCTCCCTCTTGCTGCCAGGTGAATGAAGGAGCTCAGATACCAGATCCAGTAAGACTTCACAATTCCATGTTACAGCCAAATAGTTTTTAAAGGTACATCACTTCAGCTGTAGCATTTTGATGTGTTGCAAGAATTTTCTCACTAAGTGTTGGTATTTAGTGTTGCAGATGGTTTATTTGTTGTTATTTTTCCTGAATGCTGACAGAGGGTTTATGGGTGAAGGTTCCTGAAAAACATTGGAAGGTGGCTCCCATTTTCTTTGAAGTGAGATATTTTAAGCAAGATAAAATGTGTTTAAATGAACATGTATTGTGTAAAATACATGAACTGGTAGGTATTACAGTGGTGCCTTAATTTCTCAACCATTTCACATATGAAATAGCAGCTTTCAGTGCAATTTATGTATATTTTTAGTTGATTTTGGAGATTAAACTACATTGGTTGGATTGGCCAATTTCAGGTCTTCACAAGTGTAATTTTATCAGTCTACAGAGAATAACGCCTTCAGAATAAAAACCTTGCAAATATGTGAAAAGATTGAGAAATGATGTAATACTGACCACCATTGTATAAGAAAAAAATTCTTGAATATGTCATCAAAAAATCAGATAAAATAATAAACGTATTTTATGGTGGTAGATTGTTAATTCACTTCTCTTTTCTCATTTTCTTTTTCTTTCAGCCTTTCTGATTTCCTGGACTTTGACACTGTACTGAAGAGGGATTTTGAGGAGCCATCTTGTAAGACTGGAGTACTGCGTGTGCCTTCAATAGACCATCTACCTGGTGTGGCCAACAGCAATCTGTTAGAGTATTCCCCTGAGACTGGTCTGACTGAGGTGAGAGTACAGTGTGACTTCAGGTTATGGGAATTGACCTGTTAGAGTATTCTCCTGAGACTGGGCTGGCTGAGGTAATAGTACAGTGTGACTTCAGGTTATGGGAACTCACCTGTTAGAGTATTCTCCTGAGACTGGTCTGACTGAGGTGAGAGTACAGTGTGACTTCAGGTTATGGGAATTAACCTGTTAGAGTATTCTTCTGAGACTGGGTTGGCTGAGGTAAGAGTACAGAGTGACTTCAGGTTATGACCTACCTTAGGTGAGAGAGTACAGTGTGACTTCAGGCTGTGGGAACTCACCTGTTAGAGTATTCCCCTGAGGTGAGAGAACAGTGTGACTTCAGGTTATGGGCACTCACCGGTTGGAGTATTCCCCTGAGGTGAAAATACAGTTTGACTTCAGGCTATTTGAACTCATCCGTTAGAGTATTCCCATGAGACTGGGCTGGCAGAGGCAATAGTACAGTGTGACTTCAGGTTGTGGGAACTCACCTGTTAGAGTATTCCCCTGAGACTGGGCTGGCTGAGGTGAGAGTACAGTGTGAGTTCAAGTTATGGTCAGTCACCTGTTAGAGTATTCCCTTGAGGTGAGAGTACAGTGTAACTTCAGGTTATGGACACTCACCTTTGTAGAGTATTTCCCTGAGGTGAGAGTACAATGTGACTTCAGGTTAGGACAGGTACCTATTGGAGTATTCCCCCGAGACAAGGCTGAGTGAGGTGAGAGCATAGTGTGACATCAGGTTATGGGATTATGGAGGTGAGAGCACAGTGTGACTTTAGGTTATGGGATGATTGAGATGAGAGCACAGTGTGACTTCAGGTTATGGGATGATTGAGTTGAGAGCATAGTGTGACTTCAGGTTATGGGATGATTGAGGTGAGAGCACAGTGTGACTTCAGGTTGTGGGATGATTGAGGTGAGAGCACAGTGTGACTTCAGGTTGTGGGATGATTGAGGTGAGAGCACAGTGTGACTTCAAGTGATGGGCTGACAGAGGTGAGAGTACAGTGTTTCTTTTCAGGATTTGTTCAGGTACCTATTAGAGTATTCCCCTGAGACAAGGCTGACAGAGGTGTGAGTATAATGTGACATCACAATGTGGACAGTGACTTGTTTAATGGAGTATTGCACCTGCAGTGGCTGATTTTCTCAGAGACTTGTTTTAGGATTCCCTTTCTTCTTGAGTCATCCAGTAATAACAGTTGATTTATTTTCCAAAGCAAAAAAAGTTTAATGGTTTCATAAATTGGGCTTTGGCTTCATTTTTTACTAATGTAACGAAAGTTTTATAAAGATGAGCATGTTATAATGAACATAGATGTGGCTAACAAATGTATGTATGGTGTGGTCACTGTGCAGTCAAGTCCAGCTCATGCTGGCTTCCTTTCCAGCCAGTACAACTTGCAGATGATTGTGGGCTTCCCGGTTTCCTCCCACCGTAATGCAGGTGAAATATTCTTGAGTACAACATAAAATACCAGTCAGATAAATAAATAAATGTAACGCTCGTTATTTTGGCTGTCAGGTGCTACAGAGACTGGGTGGGGAGCCTCAACCTGGCCAAGTCATGGCCACCAGGATATCACATGCCATCAAAAAGGTAAGGCTGACTCAACCTGCAACAACTAGTTATAATGAAATTATTATAGTATAAAGAACATGTCCATCTTTTTATTTATGTCTTCTTGTGTGGCTGATCTGTGCATGGCATTTAGAAAACATTGCCAATTATATTGTATGTTGTTGACAAAGACTAGTAGTTTACTCTGAGCACTCCAGTTTCCTCCATCCTAGAGATATTCTTGATTACAGCATTAAAAATGAGTTAATTAATCTATCAGACCAGTAGGTCTGCATGTACATGAAACATGCTCATACATGGTACAGTATCCTGTCTTCTGCTCATTCCGTTTACACGTACATGTAGGCCCCTAGCTTTCGTGGTCTTAGTATCCCACTCTGCCTTCCCATCACTGGTGTCCAGATTTTTACATGTAAATTTGCTCTTGGACAGGTGATTTTGTTTGTGACCTTCCCTGACTGCCATAACCCAAACTACCATAACCCTGACTGCCATAATCCAGACTGCCATAAAACAGACTGCCACAACCCAAACCACCATAACCTTGACTGCCATAACCCTGACTGCCATAACCCAAACCACTATAACCCTGACTGCCATAACCCAAACCACCATAACCCAGACTGCCATAACCCTGACTGCCATAACCCAAACCACCATAACCCTGACTGCCATAACCCAGACTGCCATATTAAACCCTGAGTGCCATAACCCAAACCACCATAACTCTGACTGCCATAACCCAGACTGCCATAACCCTGACTGCCATAACCCAAACCACCATAACCCAGACTGCCATAACCCAAACCACTATAACCCTGACTGCCATAACCCAAACCACCATAACCCAGAATGCCATAACCCTGACTGCCATAACCCAGACTGCCATAACCTGCGAGTGAATGTCAAAGGGCCTGATTCCCTTGACAGTGAATAGGCCTAAGTACAAAACCAGAGTATAGGTGGTGTTTATGTTTTAGAATGCTAACTCCTGGGTATTGGCTAACCTGGCAGCTCTGTACTGGAGGATAGAAGGGGATGCAAGGCGAGCGGTAGATTGTCTGAGGGTGGCCATCTCCACAGCTCCACACGAACACAAGGTATGTAACATACTGTAACAATTGATCAAGTCCTGACTGTACACCAAAGCCATCTCCACAGCTCCACACCAACACAAGGTATGTAACATACTGTAACAATTGATCAAGTCCTGACTGTACACCAAAGCCAACTCCACAGCTCCACACCAACACAAGGTATGTAACATACTGAAACAATTGATCTAGTCCTTACTGTACACTTAAAGCCCATCTCCACAGCTCCACACGAACACAAGGTATGTAACATACTGTAACAATTGATCTAGTCCTGACTGTACACTAAAGCCCATCTCCACAGCTCCACACGAACACAAGGTATGTAACACAATATGACAATTGATCAAGTCCCGACTGTACACTACAGCCCATCTATACAGCTCCACATGAACACAAGTTTTGTAACACAATATAACAGTTGATCAAGTCCCGACTGTACGCTACAGCCCATCTTCAGCACCACATGAACACAAGTTTTGTAACACAGTATAACAATTGATCAAGTCCTAACTGTATGCTAGAGCCCATCTACAGCTCCACATGAACACAAGGTATGTAACACAATATAACAATTGATCAAGTCCTAACTGTACGCTACAGCCCATCTACACAGCTTCACACGAACACAAGTTTTGTAACACAATATAACAATTGATCAAGTCCTGACTGTTCACTACAGCTTCACATGAACTCAGGGTATATGTAACATGCTGTAACAATTGATCAAGTCCTGACTGTTCACTACAGCTTCACATGAACTCAGGGTATATGTAACAAGCCGTAACAAATGATCAAGTCCTGACTGTTCACTACAGCCCGAACTGTGTGCATGTTGAAACATTACCATGGCAGTGCGACATATAATGAAACAAATTCTGTGCATAACTTGTGAAACTTTGTTCAGTGCTTGATCATAAAGTTGAACTGAGCTGAGTCCTTTTACGTCACCCAAGCCAGCATTGGTTTAGGTACAAAATGCCATGTGCCCCATCCTGGGCATGCGTACTGATCCACCACTCGAAACAGCTACCTTATCTGGCTTATTCATTTCAGGTGCATTAAACACTGTAGTAGTGCTGAGATTCGTATGCGTATACATGTATGTCCATGGCACTGAAATAGGATTGAGGGTGTGGCAGCAACCTGCCGATGGCTGTGGGTTTCCCTCAGGCTCTACTCCCACCATAATGCTGGCTGCTGCTGTATACTTATGTATGGCGAAAAACACCAGTCATAACCCTGGCTGTCATTGTATAAGTGAAATATTATTGAGTCCGGCATTAAGACCACTCATAATGCTGGCTCTCGTGTAAGTAAAATATTCTTGAGTACGGCGAAAAACACCAGTCATTGTGCTGGCTGTCGTTGTATGGTGAAATATTCCTGAGTACAGCATAAAACACCAGTCATTGTGCTGGCTGTCATTGTATAAGTGAAATATTCTTGAGTACAGCGTAAAACACCAATCAAATAAAATGTTATTAGGATTCTGATGATAAAACTGAAGATTTTTATTGTTAATGGACAGGACATCGCCCTGATCAGTCTGGCCAATGTCCTACACAAGACAGGCAGACTGAATGAGGCTATCATTGTGACAAACATGGCCTTAGAAATTGCCAACAAACTGGTCGTCACACATTTTACAATGGCGAATCTCTACGCGGCCAAGGTAAGTACATAACTAGCTTCGTTGGGGAATATTTTCTTAACGGTGTCAGACTTTACAAATAAATGTACAGTTTCATGAAAGCTTCAAATATATTTTTGTGCACCTCACTTTAGTTTTGGAGATCCAAAAATAACTAAACAAAGCAACTCTTGACTACAGTTTGTCGGGGGAGAGATATACAGGTAGTCAATATCATTAACTGATCCCTTATTTTATATAGAATATATTTGAGTGGTCCACCATACCAGAAATAGCATGTTGTACTGCTTAGCTAGACTGGGAGCTCTGGATCTCAAATAGCCTTGAATTTCATTTTCATTGTTTGGTCATTGAAGACTTCTTGTTCCCCTGTCTTTGAACATTTTTTTATCTCGATGTTACAGGCACAGTGGGATAAAGCTACGATGTTTTACGAGTCTACGCTAGGTCTCCAGTCCAACTTTGAGCCTGCCAAACAACGTCTCATCTCTATCCAGTGTATGCGAATTTTAAAAAACCCTCAGTATTTCAAACAGGAGAAATCAGCAAAGCCAAATGACTGACAGCTTGTAGAGTCAGTTTTCAGATTTTATTCTTTTATAACAAGGAGGTATAGCAGCTGTTTGAAAGTATTGAATGTGCTGTACTTATTTTATTGACAGTTTTGGATCTCAGTAGATGATTAAACAGAAAATAACAAATGATCATTAATTCAGGATTCTCAGCCTTTTTGAGAGTTTCAGTGAGGGACTTGGTAACTATGTTTGAGAACTTCACAAGTGGTAAATTACTTTTGTGATGTTTTAAACAAAGACTAATCTTTGCTTCTAGAAATATTCAACTAAGTGGTCTTTTTTTAACTTCTTTTCTAAAGAGGTCTTAGACTGCTGACTCATGAAGTTTAACCTGTTGAGCCATCATTGTTGCCTGCATGTTGTTCGCTGTTATGATGGTAGTGAACACATAAATGTTGCCTGGCCAGCATTAACCACCACACCATTAGTCTACAGTAACTTTCAACTTTCAGCAGATGGGAGCTAGTGAAATGCTAGCCTGCTAATGGTGTGCTAGTGGTGTGCATGTAGCTTACCACTGCGGAACTTGTCAACCTGGCCGGTACTATGTTGGACCACTATGGTGCACCTCAATTTGAGTATTTTATACGTAAGACTTAATTCTTTTTAATTTGATGTACACTTTCAAGATCAATTTTATTTGCTATCTGTATATTCAGTGAAGATTACATTTTGAGAGTGATAGAACTAGTAGAGGCGGTTTATTTATTAGTTTTAGTTAAAAGTAAAGTTCACAGAACACAGTTTTATGTGCAGTCTAAACCAGATTGTATCAGAAGATACCTTTTATCTAATCAGTATTAGATCATTTTGTACCAAATGCTTTGTTTTTCTTTTTTTTTTAAAGTTGTAAGCCGATCATGGTAAAATCCAATTTTATCCAGATGAATAGTTTTCTTTCTGGAAGCTTCATTTTGTTTTTGTTAAGAATAGAGAGCTTTATGATGGTTTTGCAAGTAAGGCATTTGTAAGATTTATGCTTTCAATCTACTCAGTTACGTTTTATGGGAAAAAGGGAATAAAATATCACTTGTTGATATTGTTTATATTTTCCTTTTACTCTTTGATAATGTGGATATTTGTGATTTTTGGTGCTGTCTTTTGTTACTGTGTAATTGATTATTTTCTAAATATCCTAATGTCATGAAATTACTTGTATATTTATTTTTGATTGGAGTTTTACAGTGGTCTCAACAATATTTCACCTACACAATCAGCATTAGAGGCGGGAGAAAAAAGGGGAAAAACAGAGGGACCCACGACCATCCGCAGGTTGCAAGCAGAACTTCTCATGTACAACTAGAGAGAAAGCCAGTTTGCACTGGTCTTGAACTCACAGCAATCGTCTTGGCTCCTCTAGAGAGGCGCTGTGCTAGGCCACTAGGAGGCTCCAAATTAATAATATATTCATCATGACTGCCATGGATACATTGCTTACGTAGGCAATGTACATCATAGCTGCAGAGGCTGTCACTGTGAGCAGGCCCATGGAGGAAATACCAGTTTGACTATAGGTGCATTCTAATGTACCTGCTGGTTTTTCTCCAGGCACTCTGGTCTCCTCCACCCATAGAACTAACACAGAGCAGTTATATAAGTGAAAAATTCTTTAGTATGGTGTTGAAACAACAATGAAATGAAATATACAAACATACATGTAAGAAAAAAGATCAGCTGTGCATAAAACACCAATTAGTTTAATATGAACATGAGCTGTAACCCACCACTTACATGTAGTATAGCCTACCCCGAATATATTACTCTGGGTACAGTTAGTGTTGCCATGGTGGTGTGTTAATGTGGGTACACATACACATCTGGGTATTGCTAGACATGATGCACCACGATTATTGTGGAGTTTTGTGCACTTAGAGCAGCCATTATGCACCATAGTTACTGTGCATGCACTTAGAGCAGCAATTATGCACCATGGTTATTGTGTGTGCACTTGGAGCAGCCATTATGCACCACTGTTTTTGTGGATGCACTTGGAGCAGCCATTATGCACCACTGTTTTTGTGGATGGACTTAGAGCAGCCATTATGCACCATGGTTATTGTGGATGCACTTAGAGCAGCCATTATGCACCATGGTTATTGTGGATGCACTTAGAGCAGCCATTAAGCACCATGGTTATTGTGGATGGACTTAGAGCAGCCATTATGCACAATGGTTATTGTGGATGGACTTAGAGCAGCCATTATGCACCATGGTTATTGTGGATACACTTGGAGCAGCCATTATGCACCATGGTTATTGTGGATGCACTTAGAGCAGCCATTATGCACCATGGTTATTGTGGATGCACTTGGAGCAGCCATTATGCACAATGGTTATTGTGGATGCACTTGGAGCAGCCATTATGCACAATGGTTATTGTGGATGGACTTAGAGCAGCCATTATGCACCATGGTTATTGTGGATGGACTTAGAGCAGCCATTATGCACCATAGTTATTGTGGATGCACTCAGAGGAGCCATTATGCACCATGGTTATTGTGGATGCACTTAAAGCCATTATGCACCATAGTTATTGTGGATGCACTTAGAGCAGCCATTAAGCACCATGGTTATTGTGGATGGACTTAGAGCAGCCATTATGCACCATGGTTATTGTGGATGGACTTGAAGCAGCCATTATGCACCATGGTTATTGTGGATGCACTTAGAGCAGCCATTATGCACCATGGTGATTGTGGATGCACTTAGAGCAGCCATTATGCACCATGGTTATTGTGGATGCACTTAGAGCAGCCATTATGCACCATGGTTATTGTGGATGCACTTAGAGCAGCCATTATGCACCATGGTGATTGTGGATGCACTTAGAGCAGCCATTATGCACCATGGTTATTGTGGATGGACTTAGAGCAGCCATTATGCACCATAGTTATTGTGGATGCACTCAGAGGAGCCATTATGCACCATGGTTATTGTGGATGCACTTAAAGCCATTATGCACCATAGTTATTGTGGATGCACTTAGAGCAGCCATTAAGCACCATGGTTATTGTGGATGGACTTAGAGCAGCCATTATGCACCATGGTTATTGTGGATGCACTTGGAGCAGCCATTATGCACCATGGTTATTGTGGATGGACTTAGAGCAGCCATTATGCACCATGGTTATTGTGGATGGACTTGAAGCAGCCATTATGCACCATAGTCACATTATGCCTCATGTGGATGCACTTAGAGCAGCCATTATGCACCATGGTGATTGTGGATGCACTTAGAGCAGCCATTATGCACCATGGTGATTGTGGATGCACTTAGAGCAGCCATTATGCACCATGGTTATTGTGGATGCACTTAGAGCAGCCATTATGCACCATGGTTATTGTGGATGCACTTAGAGCAGCCATTATGCACAGTGGTTATTGTGGATGCACTTAGAGCAGCCATTATGCACCATGGTTATTGTGGATGCACTTAGAGCAGCCATTATGCACAGTGGTTATTGTGGATGCACTTAGAGCAGCCATTATGCACCATAGTTATTGTGGATGCACTTAGAGCAGCCATTATGCACCATGGTTATTGTGGATGCACTTGGAGCAGCCATTATGCACAATGGTTATTGTGGATGCACTTAAAGCCATTATGCACCATAGTTATTGTGGATGCACTTAGAGCAGCCATTATGCACCATGGTTATTGTGGATGGACTTGAAGCAGCCATTATGCACCATGGTTATTGTGGATGGACTTAGAGCAGCCATTATGCACCATGGTTATTGTGGATGCACTTAGAGCAACAATTAAGCACCATGGTTATTGTGGATGCACTTAGAGCAGCCATTATGCCTCATGGTTATTGTGGATGCACTTAGAGCAGTCATTATGCACCATGGTTATTGTGGATGCACTTAGAGCAGCCATTATGCACAATGGTTATTGTGGATGCACTTAGAGCAGCCATTAAGCACCATTGTTATTGTTATTGTGTGTGCACATAGTACAGCCATTATGCACCATGGTTATTGTGGATACACTTGGAGCAGCCATTATGCACAATGGTTATTGTGTGTGCACTTACGGCAGCCATTATGTCCCATGGTTATTGTGTGTGCACTTAGAGCAGCCATTATGCACCATGGTTATTGTGGATGCACTTAAGGCAGCCATTATGCACCATAGTTATTGTGGATCCTTGCTCTGTGTGGAAAAATCAGTGTCAGAATTAAGCCAGTTGTTTCTTCCACTTGTAGCTCCCGACATGAGTATACTCAGAGAACATTCATATTGACTGATGGACATAAGCTCAACGTAACAGTGGTTTAAAATATATGCGTACAGTAATGCCAGTTCTTAATGGCTGCTCTTCATGAACCCAGCACAATACAGTAACAGTGATTCACAATGGCTGCATATCACTGTGCCTGGAAAAAATCACTCGTAATGCAGTTGCTGAGCAGATAGACAGTGCAGAAATCATGTACCATACTTTCTTTGGTTACACCTAGTGTTGCCATCACTACATAACTAATTGGTCTACTGATACATACCCTAAATAACCAAAAAATTTAATTATAGAGGCAAATAAATGTCACAAAATATTAGTTTTGGTGCTGTAAATTACAACTTTCTAGTAGAATATCATCCCATGCTCTAAGCAAACCTCAAAACACCTTTCTCAAATCAAGAGAATTCTCTTAATCAGGAAAAATGGCTAAATTAGTCATGGATGAAATTTATGTACATTTAGGGCAACTAAAAGGTCTATTGTCTTAACTAATAGAACTATTTTCATAATGAAACAAGAACAAGAAACAAAAGATAGTCTGGCATAATTTCTTGGCGATGTGAACAAAGTTTGCATCCTTTAATCTGATGGCCTGATGTGATATTCACGAATATACATGTAACATCAACGCTAAAATACACAAATCTCAAAATATCCACAATATAATTCATCTAGAACAGTACATGTACAAAACTTCACTCAAACTATGCAAAGTACAAAATAGCATATTCTTACTGCACAAAATTACACAGCATTTGGATGAATGACATCACATAGGATATGATATCACAAACAGATATGCCAGTCAAAACAGCTTCCCGCAAACTGCTATTTGGCAATGGAGAATCCAGGTTTTTAGAAAAAAAAAACATTAATAAAAGCATTTTTTTTAGTCTTTAGTGAAAAGCCTGCTAAATATTACCATTAAACAAGGAGTTCCCTTTAAATTCACCAGAGGCTATACAGTAACAACTTCAGGACATCTAATTCTGACTAGTTGATAGAGATATATATGTTTATAGCCTACATCAGGTAGAAGTATATATGTACATGATACAGAGCCTGCAGACTTGTTTGGCAATATCTGACTGCTTATATACTAAAACTAAGTTATAGGACCTATGCTGAGGTCGAGATCTGTCAAGCTGAATCAAGTGTCAAGTTTCACAAAACAATCTATTCTGTGTGGGACCGATTCCTATAATATTAATATGAGGTTTTTTTTTCTCTCCATTGATCCAAGATGGTTAAGAAGGCTGTCAAAGTCCTCTTAGTTTTAGCTAGGCATATCTATATATTCTCCATGATAAGGTAGAGTTTCCAAGGTTAGCACTTACAAGTAGGTGCAACACACTGTGCTTCTGAAAAGTAAAATTGTAAAATGTGTAATAAGATCCCCTCAATGACTAATTCAAACTTGTTATGGCTTCTACCATCAGACATTATAAAATAATACAAAGTTTGAGGGCTAAGATTGTCACATGGCCCCCAATTAATGCTGAAAACAGAGCAACATTTGATTTTAAGGGGAGGTAACAATGCAACCATGGCTGACCTCTACTTGGTAAGGAAACATAACTGGTGTTTTCATTAATCGCCGAGTTGTGCTCTCACCCAGTATAAATTATCACAGTTGGTCTGTACCATGTATATTTCTTTACAGTATTCCATATTCTGATCCTAACAAGGCACATTTGTGTAATTATCAGAAATCTACCCTCATTTCACAGTCGACCCAAGATCCCCTTGTGACTCGACACCTTTAATGTGGCAAAATTAAAACACAACTACTTTATATACAATCTTACATCTTCAAAAAGATCACTCCTTTTACTGACCATCTGACTATAACACTTGATGTAGAATTTAAATATTGTTAACTTTAAAAAAAATTCAAAAAAAAAAAAAATAAATAAATAAAAAAAAGAGGAACAAATGTGAACAAACCATCCAAAGATGTATGAAACTTGTGTGAAATAAGCTAAGAAAAGACAGAAAAACTCAATTACTTTTCAACTAAAAAAAACCCCTTAAGTAACAAATATGGTGGGTGGAGTTTCAAAACAGAAAATTGTGAAAACTGTAAAAAGTGTAAAACATTTCTTACAGCGAAGGAAAAATCAAACGATTGAGGCATGTCCAAGTTCAAAGCTATAACATAAGAGTTAACTCAAGTAAGCACTTCATAAAATACTCTCTGTCACTGACTGTGTCTGATTACTCACTGTGTTAGCTGTTAGGTATTTCAATGATTGAAAAGTTGTGATACTCTACTCCAGCCCTTAATTAAACAAAAGAAAACTTGTTTAGAAGGCTAAAATTGAAAACAAACATGAAAGGTATTAAGGGGGTCTTGAGCCAACACTTCTCACTCCTGATCATAATTTAAAACACAGAACAATGTGAAACCATGTACCATTCTTTTTTGTGTTTCTGTTTATCTAAAAAAATACACTTGGTAAAAATGTTCAGAACTATAAAATACATCAACATTTTCATCCTTTAAAAACAGGGAATTTGTCTTAATACATCATAACATAATGTCACATTTGTGGTTGAATATGGTGTGTACGCGTGTATATGTATGTATGTATGTATATATATATATATATATATATATATATATATATATATATATATATATATACTACAGTAAAGGCATACATCTGTGTTTCCTTGTAAATCTACACCGGTAACACACAGTTATGTCCCCTAAGTTTGAGTCCTTACAACATACATGTGGGCAAGTGGCCTGGTGAGGATGTGGTTAAGTTCATCGGAGGGGGTGCGTACACTTTGATTGCATCCCAATAAGATGGGCTTTTTGTCCAAGTGGCCCTCAAAATTTTACATGTGTTTTTAACACAGAAGTGGATTTAAACTTTCTCACAGAATACTTTCATGTACATGTACATCTATTTCAAAACTAATACACAAAGGTGCGTATAATCTCCATTTTGATAAACTTCATGTCCTTTTTTGTCTAGGTTCTTCCCAACAAGAAATCAAATTATTGTGATGCATAAATCTGTTTAAACCTGGCCTTAATGTAAACTGGAAACTCATCCTGTTCAAGTTTTAAAAGGTAAATTGGTAAAGCTCACAGGAAGAATACACTTAGGGATTCGCTTTACCCAGGAGAGATAAGAAAATCTGTTTGCAAAAAAAAAACAAGAGGCAGGCACAACCTACAGGTGTATACAAGTAGGTGGGTTTTCTAATTCTGTGTAGCAAAATACGCCATAGTACTGGCTATAAATCACACCAATTTGCTATTGGCTACACTACTTTAACAAAGCCATGCACTCAGAGCAACAATCATCATTTGTGTATATAGGCCATACGGCAGGTGCGAGACCAAATAAAAAGGCAGCAGATTTACAGTTTTTTCCCCAGTATAAACACATGCATGTACATGTAAGAGCTACTTGCACATATCTGTCATGTCTTGTTAAGTTTAATTATTAAGGCGGATGTGATCACTCTGAAATCTTTCATGTTGTGGTTGTAATATCAATGCTGGAATGTTGGCATATAAAACTGTGATAACGGCATAAAATATCTGTATCATTTTGTCATAAAGGCCAATACACTATATATATTTATATATATATATGTTACCATAACACTGTAACCATGTACATTCCTTTGTTCCATAATAAAATTTATGTTTATACATAATATAATTTCCAAGGCCCTGTAAAAATAGGCCATCAACAATCATTTAAAAATTGTACACGTGTCATGTTTGTAATGATCATGATTGAAAACACAGGTGTCGTCAGGCTGGCTTAACCACATGGAGTTTCATAATTATCCAGTCATTAGTGTGCTGGATAGGGCTACCTCCCACTCTGGAAAATCAAAAATGGTGTATAAAGATTCAAGCCACAAGTGCACCACAAGATAGCCATTTTTTCCGGTTCCTCAAGAACATCTTGTGAAAAAAAATATAAAAAATAAAATGGCCACAGCAATTTATAAAATCTTCAAAAAAATTTGGACCCACCATATGAAAAATGTGTAACAAAACCTGTTTGTACATATGTGTGACATAGCTATCTGGGTAACTCTGTGTCCATGTACTGAATATAAGAAATTATCTGACAGACACACTCATGTTTGCCAGACATTTGATCAACACATTTTTTTCAGCCTTTCAAGCAAAAACTTCAGAAGTGAATTTCGCATCACAGCTCTGACTAATAGGCCCAAAAAAATGATAGGAAGTAGTTTGATTTGGGGATATGCCTCTGTGCTGATACGGTGTTGTTGGCGGTGAAGAGGATGGGCAACTGAACTAATGAGGTAGATGCTGTACTTTACAAGCCCTCACAATGATACAAGGGTTTAGACGGGGCAGATCAGCACACAGGCAAGGGTGTGTCGGTAATCAGGGGGGTTGAAGACATGCTGTATCTGACTGTATGAGGTCACCAGGTTTACAACAACAGCCAAAACTGAGATCAAGAACGTCACAGTCATCACACTGGGAGTCATTTCACATGTACGTGTGGTAGATAGAGTATGCGATTCCTTCATAAGTGTAATTCTGGCGTCAGAATCTTGGGCCACATTGAAAGATAACAACATGACAGTTAGCGTATAAAACAAAACAGAAAATTCTAAACAACTATAACAACACATGTACACCTCGACTGTCATTGTAGGCAGGGTTGGTTTATAAGGGCATATGTGAACGGCTTGAGCACATCAATAAATAAAAACAAACGACAACAGTAACTGTATATCACAAACCTGGTACATGTCAACTTCACTGTATACATTTAACATACTTAAGACTAGGGACAGGGGTTCAAAACCACAAATAAAATCATCCGCTATTCTTTCACAGTTTAACTGCATGCACACCGCCAACATTCATGACACCTACTTCAACACTATAATGTTAGTCAATGCACACCTGTAATGTGTACTAGGTTCAGTGGGTTATCTCCTTTTCTTCAATGCATTTACCACTTTATCTTCATTAAAAAGTCATCCAGTGCTCAAAAAACATTCTCATCCACATTTAAATATTTTACATTTAGTTTCACCACACAAAAACATTTCATCCACATGCGAAATGTTTTTTTCTTCTTTATCATGGAACTTATCCTGCTACCATGATCCTTCCACAAACACATTCCTCCTCCCCTTAAGGCATTCATCCTTCCACCAACTTATTAATCCTTGATTTACCAAATTTATCCCCCTAACAACTACATTAATCCTTCCACCAACACATTCACCCATCCAACAATTCATCCTTCTTCAAACACATTCATCCTTGCTAAACCACATTCATCCTCCCCTTGAGGCATTCATCACTCCACCAACACATTCACCCTTCTACCAACATATTCATCTGTCCAACAATTCATCCTTCCTCTTCCACATTCATCCTTGCTCAACCACATTCATCCTACTAGCAACACATTCATCCTCCTACCAACACATTCATCCTACTAGCAACACATTCATCCTTCACCCCACACAGTCATTTTGCTCTTCCACATTCATCCTCCTGGCAACACATTCATCCTTCCAATAGCACATTCGTCTCTCACCTAAACCTTGTCTCCTCTCCTACACATTTTTATTTTTGTACATGTTTTACAACATTTCACATATACATGTACTGAACTCATTCCACCTTTCTAACTGTACAAAGTCTGCAACACTCATTACACCATTCAACAAATCTTTGCTTACATATAAACCACTCTGAATCAGTAAAAGCAGGAAATAAATCCCTCAATCAAGTCCCTCACCATGAAGCTTTGTATCAATCATAATGATTACACAAATGTACTTTATACTTATCATTAAACTGGCTAGTATCAATTCAAATTTACAATTAATATATTAGCATGAATACTGCACCTAATAACAAATAGTTGGATATGTTGACAAAGTTGGATATGAGACAATTCCCAATGTGAAGGAATGAAGATGATAATCTTTTAAACTTAGTAAAATTAAACTTTCCAAAGAAAACAATAACAATAAATAAAATTTTGTCCAACCACACTTAACATCTGAGGTCCTTCCAAATGAGTAGGTGAAGGCACAGGGCAAATGCCAGGGCAAATACAGTCTGCTCTCCTGTTCTATTTACACAATGAGTGGGTGATGGATTAAAGAGATCCCATCAATCTCTAACAAAACAGCTTCATTTTCAGCGAAATGAATCGTGGAGTCTACAGGCATTTTACTGCTCTTCCTACATCACTGTCTCTGGAAGATGTCAATGGGAAAATCTGGCGGCCCAGGAAAGCACATTTTCATCTTGTGAACAAATGTCAATACAAACAGTCTCCCACAAAAAGCACTGTCTAAGTCATCCTCCTTCTACTGCAGATAAGGCCACATTCTTTGTCATGGGACACTTATGGTGGGACTGCAGTCAGAGTAAAGTACAACCTGCCAGGTCTGATAGTATGGTCAGTCCCACAACAAGGGAGCTAACTCATTTCACAACCACATTGTAAAAACCCCAGTGTGGTTTCAACGGTGTTCAAACACAACTAGTTTGTTATGGGGACTTGCTTAGAGTGGCCAGGGTAAATCGTTGAAGTCGACAGGGCCCCCGAGTCCAGCATCAGCTTCCAGAAGACTCATAATGACAGCCATTGCAGCCTCGTCATTGCCTTCATCACCTGCACAAGGCAAGTCCTGCATGTCCTCATTCATGAAAATGTCTATCAAACTGTTCTCTATTGCCAGGATCTCTTCTGTGGAGCAGAAAGTTAAAGTACATATTTTCAGACATTAATGAACACATTCACATATATGAAAACAATTTTCAAGACATGGTTGTAATGGAAGAAACTTCTACATACATGCAAATATATGTGTGCAAGGTCAGGGTTTTATGTCAAGCTTAACAGTTTCAGTCATAAAAATTGTTTCTACAGTACATGCAGTGCATGTCAGTAGAACACGCTGAATGGAGTTACAATGGGCTGTTGTACAATGTAGCTCAGCAGAACCAAGGCTATTTTATTTATTATTAAAATCTTTTTCATTTTCATTTTATTATGATTATGAACACCAGGTCACAATAGTTCCATTGTGACCTCAAATGATGCACATTCTATACTGCTCATATTTTCGCCTACCTGGTCCGTTATGTTGAAGATTAGCACCGTTCTGGTTGGGGAGAATCCGTCCCAGGTTCAGTCCATTCTGACCCCCTAGGGCTGGGCCATGTCTGTTCTGTACCACTGCAGCATTGCTCGTACCTAGTGAACAAACAGACCAGTGTTATGGATTTGTCTTCATAATCTAAAATATTTCACTTATTAATAATGTGCATATTTACGTATGGAGGAAGCCTATATACAGCCTGTGTGTAGGCCTGCATCACTGCAGGGGCTATACCAGACAAGCCTCCTCGAATATGTGCAGCCACAACTCACCCAGCCAGAGTGGGATTTGAACACAACTTCTTGGGCTAATAGTGTGCTGAGCAGTAAGGCCAGGATTCGTTTTCGCAAAACTTTCCAAATAAATTTTGCATATCTTTTCTTGTAAATGGTGTCACCTTATGGTGCTGTAACCTAGACAACATCTCTTACGAAAAAAGTTATGAGAATTCTGACTTACAAAGTTTTACGACAGTAGCCTCAGTGCAGCAATCTAATATAATATCAAACCTAAACCAGTACATGCCACAATGTATTATAATAGTAACAGTGATCTAATATACTTCATTTAACACAGTACGTTTATCAACCAACCTCTGGTGATGTACACTGCGTAACCTAATTCTTCTAATTTGTCCGTTTTGGCCAATATACATGTAATTGTAGCAAGAATATTTAGTTTCTTCACATGGTCAGTTCATATAATGAACAACATATTAATATCTTTACTTTTCCGAAAAAAAAAAACTGGGAGAGAAATGTAATTCTTTTCAGCACTACTAATATCTGTCGTAAGACACGTGAGCGTGATGTATGTACACAGCCGTGACGAGATGAGAATAACAGCCAAACCACTCTTGCTCCCTATCAGTAATTACATCAATACAATTAGAAAAATTCCAAGCTAGATTTGAAATTCATAAGCTATTCTATCAATACACTTAGAGGAATCCCCAATGAGAAAGTGCCCTAGGTATTTGTAAATTATTCTATCAATACAATTAGCGAAATCCCCATTGAGATTGTATCCTTGGTATTTGTAAGTTATTCTATCAATACAATTAGCGGAATCCCCATTGAGACTGTATCCTTGGTATTTGTAAGTTATTCTATCAATACAATTAGAGGAATCCCCAAGAAGAATGTGCCCTGGGTATTTGTAAATTATTCTATCAATACAATTAGTGGAATCCCCATTGAGATTGTATCCTTGGTATTTGTAAGTTATTCTATCAATACAATTAGAGGAATCCCCAAGAAGAATGTGCCCTGGGTATTTGTAAATTATTCTATCAATACAATTAGCGGAATCCCCATTGAGATTGTATCCTTGGTATTTGTAAGTTATTCTATCAATACAATTAGCGGAATCCCCATTGAGACTGTATCCTTGGTATTTGTAAGTTATTCTATCAATACAATTAGAGGAATCCCCAAGAAGAATGTGCCCTGGGTATTTGTAAATTATTCTATCAATACAATTAGTGGAATCCCCATTGAGATTGTATCCTTGGTATTTGTAAGTTATTCTATCAATACAATTAGATGAATCCCCAAGAAGAATATGCTGGTTTGGCCATATTACATTTCAGGCTTTATTTTGGGAACGTCCAGCTTAGCTTTTGGCTATAGAGTAGCAGTATTTGCTGCACAGTAACAAGAACATTCGATAACCTTTTGTGACAAAAAACTATGCGAAGAACAAAGGAAAGCACAATATAAATAAAATTTTTATTCAATGCATAACCATAACATATAATTCCCCATAAAACAATGAAGACAACATCATGAAAGGAAACTAATATTTGACCCTAACACACGGTCTGCTTTGTTAAGTGCATTGACACGTCGTACTTGGATGAAACTACTTCCGGCAATTTCTACACATTTTTTCATGTATCTATAATGGGCCTCTAGCGATTCTCACCAATAGACCCACAAAAATGTGAAAACAAAAGTAATATTTATAAACTGTGCAAAATAGCACTTTCACCAATGAAGGAAATTCCAAATTTCACCTTTATATAAATCATAAGGCAAATCTAATAAATTTCACCTTTATATAAATCATAAAGCAAATGTAAAAAATAAACAAACTCCAATTCTTTTATCTATAGAAATAAACTGCATGAAATGATATTATTTGGGGAGATAAAAATACCGATCGGTGTGTTGCGTGACACATTCGCTGTTGTTTAAAAGGTCATCTATATATAAAAACTGACAGGAGCAGAGAATAGGACTTTAAAGCAGATTCACAAGACTATTGTAAAACTAGACTTACTTGTACTGGAGCTGTTGGCTTGGCTAAGAGACATGGTTTTGGGGGGCGTCTGGTGCTGAAGTGGAGAAACACAATAAAACCAGAATGTACATTTTATTGATACACATATACATGGCTTCAAGCACGTACAAACTTGACAGGCTAAACAGAGAGAAACAGAGTGGAGAGTATACAAGATAGTGGACACCACACCTGTGGCAATACCTTTACATGTGAAATTGTGTGCAAACACATATATCACCGCAAACAGCATGGATTCCCATGGAATCATTTTGGGGCCTCCACAGACTTATGGTTAGCATGCTAGCACAGCACTATGACCTAGGAGCCTCTCACCAATTATGACAATGCACTTGCTGTGAGTTCAAGTCCAGCTCATGCCAGCTTCCTCTCTGGTCATACTTGGGAAGGTTAGCAGCAACCTGTGGATGGTCATTGGTTCAACTGGGTTCTGCCTAATTTCCTCCAACTCTAATGCTGACCCCAGTCGTATAGAAATATTCTTGAGTATGGTGTATAACACCAATGAAATCAACAAATAAATACTGTATGTTCAGATTTGTGTTCCCTGACAGACATGAGGTGTACATCTCAGTGTGAAGTATAGATGAGGTATGTATGGGGTGTAAGCCCCATGTACACCTTAGTGTGAGGTACAGATGAGGTGTATATGGGGTGTATGCCCCATGTACACCTTAGTGTGAGGTATAGATGAGGTGTATTATCTGAGGTGACCTGTACCTGAAGTACACCCCAACCATATGCCTATACCCCAGATGTACCTCGGGACCATTGACAAAAAAATCAACACTTCGAAGATGTACCTCAGGTACACCTTAGAAACTTTAACAGTTAAAAAAAGTCAATGATGTGCCTCTGGTACACCTTTGAGAGTTTTTGATTATAAATTAGTGGTCATGTACCTCAGCCACTTTTCTTAAGTTTTAAAATAAGGGATCATATTCACATTTACTTCAAACAAAATACAAATATTTTTGTGCAAATAAAAAATAAATAAACATAAGCCTTGCCTCACCCTCACTTCCCATTCAGCGTGCAAATATTGACCAATCAAAGAGCACGGATATATTTGCCCTTGATTATTCCAAGATGGCTGCCCTGAACAAGACGCATATGGAAGCAGTACCCTATTTCTCGGGAGGGACGAATGTAATCCTGTGTATTTTAGGGTGTAAAGCCTTTTTTCGCTGCCAGCCTGCCATTTTTGGTGTACAGGTGCATGCTTGGTATCAAAATGATGGGCAGGTATGACTTTTAATGATGAAAGTTTGAAATTCTCCGGCGAGAGGGCATAAGGAGGCAGGTGGTGATGAGGCTGCAAGCTGCTAGGCACTCCTCCGAGCTGCCGGCATGAAAAGGTCCAGATTTTGACGAACAACCTATGTCAAGATTTTTTTGGCTTCCTTCTCACAGGCTGGACCAGGTATGCACCAAAGCTTATTGGCCAGGGAATGTTTGGGACTGAGCTACAGAGCTAAATGTTAACACTGACGCTTATGGAAAATTAATGGGGGTCTGAGGCCATATATATTCTAGACTACGGGAAAACAACCAAATTATGCAATTTGTGAATTTGTGATATGTTTGGGCACATCAACAGTTCTACAAGGCATAAAAAAGGAGCACCTCTAAATTTTCATCAAGCAGCTAGAAACCCTCATGTTAATGTATATCACTGTTGTTGTGGTAAGTCAGCTGAGATTTACAGACACTGTAAACAAAGAACAGTATACACTTGCAAACTTACTTAAATTTATCTCTAATTTATACAGCCAATATTTAAGTGGTTTGAGCTTGTTTTCTATCAAAATAAAAGTACAAACAGTGTACATCCACCTTGTCTATAATCATGTACCTCAGCTATACCTCACTTGTACCTCAGACATACCTCAGACATCATATTTTTCACCTAATATTTACAGGGTGCACCTCCACTGAGGTGTACTATAGGTGTATTTGAGGTAATAATTTGCATAATTGGCAGCACCTCAGACACATCTTCAATACACCTCAGATACACCTCAAGTATACCTTAGACACACCTCAATTCCGATATGCTACAACCCAATGGTACACTTCAGATGTACATGTATCTCAAGTATACCTCTAGTACACACTATAAGCATAAGGGTTGATTTTAAATCAGCTACACTGAATTGGTGCCCAATATCCGAGTCTTACTTGCGAGGAGTTGGGAAGATTGGAAGTTCCTGGTGTGTTGCTACTGTCAGCATTGTTAGGGGAATCAGACACACTGTAACAAATCAAATCATCAAGTGTTGTGAAATTGCAAAGAAATGCCAGACGTATGATAAAACAACACTGCTTTTGGTGATATACATGCATGATCTTGTAGCAATCAGCCAAGACAGTCTAGGCTCTAAGCCTGTGTTAATTAATTAATTAAATTAATTAAATTAATTAATTAATTTAATTAATTAATTAAATTAATTAAATTAATTAAATTAATTAAATTAATTAATTTAATCTTTTCAACCACTGAAGCACTTTTTTCATTGGAATTTATGCATACAATAATGATGAAAATGACGCTAAAAATAATTTGCTTGTGTCACCAAAGATGCAAACTTCATTAAACTGTGAAAGGTATTTCTTTACACCCCATAATTTTCTCAGAATGTTTCAAGATATTGGTTGCTGACATGGTTTAAAAATGTTGAAGAATTAGGGTTTATCTCTACACATCACTTTCCAACATTTGATACCTACAAGGGAAATGAATATTAACATGAAAGCCTGACTTAGGTTAATGAATAACCTACACCTGACGACATCATCAGTATACAATTTAAGCCATGTATTTCTGAGAAATTGGCAATTTGCTTACAGGGGTGAAAAAAAACCCCAAAAAACCAAAAAACAAAAAAAAAAACCACTGTTGTCTACATTACTTTGGTCATATCACAATGGTGTAACCATGTAACAAGCTGGTACAAACACTTCCTATGGTGCTGCGTCACTGCAAGACCATGCTACTGAGGGAATTGCAATCAATTGGCTCTATAATTTTGTGTTTCGGCGCATTCATCACTGAACGAGGAATAATGACCAAAGTTAGAAAAAAAAACCGTTACATCACTTTGACTGACTGACTGACACTATTTTAAAAGGTAAAGAAATTAATTTGGTATGAGTAAACGACTGACGATCGTTACTATGATCAGAACATTTTGAATTAACCGGTATATTTGTGTAGTGATGAACACAATTCCCTCTGCAGTAACACGCCAGAAATGACAGCCCAGCCAGTTACAGTACACATCTGACATATCCCCATATACATGCAAGCATCAAAACTGCCAATTTTACATGATTTCACTTCGCAAAGAGACTATCACACCCATCCACATTGACCTACCGTTGTGTTTCTATGATTTCGTCGGCAATCTGTCGCCCAATACGACCCGCCCCTGCCCTTGTACCCCCTGGAACCCCGGGTATAGGAAGTCCTCGCTTAACCGTGGTGCCTACAGAGAGACAAGCATAGATTTGAACATAAGGCTATTTTCTCCAGGCAACAGGTGAACCACCAATACAACACGAGGGTACGAAACACTTGCAGACATGCTTCACGTAGAAAATCACACATCTGCCTACACTTACTCATTCATGTGAATACACTGTACTAAGTTATAATACATTCATTTATCTGTCTAAACACCTGAGAGCGGAAATGACACATTACATGCTAACTGTACTTAGTGATATCTTTCATGAGGCTATTTTACCTTGAGCACAAAACTAGGTTATGACTCATCATTTATATAGACATTGTTGCCTAAGGGAGATAACCATGCATCACACCATAGCAAGTTCATAAATCATATTCAAAACCGAAAAATAGGTCAACTCATGTGTAAAATCAATACAAATCAAGTCTGGTTAGAATATTTACAGAGATAACAAGCCTTAAGATCATGCCAATTCCTCACAACTGTAGGAAATGGTTTTACTTATATAAAGATCTGATGGATTACTTTTGGATCCACCACACTGAACAGCATTTCACAAAACACAATTTTTAGGGCAGATTTAAGGGTTGTGGGAATCCAAACACAAATTCTGCCTCAAGGGAAAATTTCTCTTTTTTTTTTCATTGCTTCAGGAAATTATTCAAGCAGTGTAAGCAGTGTACTGTACTTTTTATTCCAAAAATTGTTGTCATTTAGGGCATACCGTGTGCAGAGAATGTATATGCCTTCAATGGTCAGATGGAAACTAAATTCTCTTCAATGAAGACAATGGCTCAAAACAATATCTGATGTGATAAATAAGTAAATGTGTGCACAGGTGCCTGGAGGAAATTGATATACAGTACACATTTACCACAGGCATCTGACTTACGTTGTATCAAGTCTGTCATTTTGGAGTCCGATGAATTATCATCAGCCATTAACACAGAGTACTCTTGGGGATCAGACGTTTGACTTGAGCTTGTTACCTCCTGCATCCTACAAAAAAAAAAAAAACACAAAAACCAAAAATAATAATAATAATATTATGATATTTTAAAATAGCTGAAACAAATTCATTTCAATTTAAATCTGAAATATTCCAGAGAAAAATTCAACCTCATTACAGACCAATCTAATTACTGCACAAGTTTCTGATCAAGACGGATTTCACTGCCAACTTACGGAACAACTGTGTTGGTACAAACAATGTACTCGACTTCTTTGGTCCATGGATTGTGGAAACTAAAACTCTTGGAACGCAAGTGCAGAAACGAGCCATCTCGAGTCTTGAATCGGAATACACCACTCTCAACTTTCTCCTTGCAGCGTAAAACTGAAAACAACATTAATACTATAGTGGAAATGTCTGATACTTGTCGCTTACTCAATGTAAATCAACTTTATTTGGGTCATATTACTGCGGTGCCGTTATATACATGTATGGTGTATAATTCTTCTAATTTCAAATGTGGATGTTAATGGATATTACACATAGCAGCTCAATTATCAGTTTATTTTTTACTATAATATGATAGATTCCATTCTACCTGTATCATCAGATTAACTCTGATTTAAGTTGAATTAATTTGCATGATTTTGGGGCCTATCTGGTGATTTTAAACCAAATGAAATACCCACATGACACTGCAAACTAAACATTCACTTTAATAGTCAATCAAAGGACTTGAATTAATCTTGTTTTCCAGGTCTTTATAACGACATTCAAATACATGCAAGTACCTCAACGAACACTGTATCTTATCAGTCTAGCATCATGAGTATAAATCATTTTACAGACTTGATTGGTCTCTTATGGCGTGCTCAAGAGCACATCACAGATTCTGCGTGTAAACAACTGTAACTCGTACTGGTCTTGCATTTAGCACGAACCTAAAATTAACCTAAAGCTGTGTGACTCTAAACGTCCTGATGCAACGGAATCCTGTATAGCTGTATAGTGTATAGCTGGTTTAAACATCACGATCGTACCTTTGCGGTGGACATCAGCCATTGGGATAATATCATCTTGATAGTAATACTCATAGACAGAGGAGCCCAGCAATTCCTGAGGTAAATACCCAAGTATCACGGTAACTCTGAAAACAAAAACACATTCAGAGCATTTATCCTGCATCAGACAAAATGCTATTCGATAGCAACGGTCATGTGGAGGATGTGTATATTCCCATATCCTGCAGTCAATACAATGAGTCTTTTGAATCTTCCTTTATTTGCCTGTGAAAACAAAGGTTACTCTGAAATGATTCGCCTATACATCGGTCTTCTGCACTAAATTAATAGGTCTTTTGCAGGATAAATTTGTTACATGGTTACTCAGTGACAGGATACGGAAATATATGGTGTCAGCAACCTTCAAATTGGGTGTCATTTGCCAAACAAATTTTGCTGAGTTCATTATGAGGATTACGGACACCATACATTTCCATATCCTGTCACTGAGTAACCATGTAACTAATAATATCTTTTTATGCAAATCACAAACAATTGGCATGGCTATTTATTTATTTATATATTTGATTGATTGATGTTTTACGCCATATTCCAGAATATTTCACTTATGCGACGGCAGCCAGCATTATGGTGGGAGGAAATCGCGCAGAGCCCAGGGGAAACCCACAACCATCCACAGGTTGCTGACAGACCTTCCCACGTGCATGGCTATTTAAAGGGGCACAGAATCAACTCTGATTGGCTCAATCAATGAACAGTACATCAAAATGATGTAACATGTGACAGACTGTCTTATCAAAAGAAAATAATACCTGACTGCATTGTAACAAGTAACATATATGTACAAATATACTGCACTTAAAAAGCCATAGTTTCTGTCTGAAATATTTCCTCTTAAGTTTTTGAGCATAGTGTGAGCATAGGCTCTTTCCACGAAGCCAATCAGCACTGTCTGAGTGCATAAGAATATAAGCCAACCTCCAAAACGTGCACTCTATCCCATTATCATGTGTTATTAAAGTAAATGTAAAATCTAGAAAACAGCTATAGTGTTCTTTTGTTGTTAATCAAAAATATATCTAAGTAAATACCATCAATGTGAGTTTTTTCTTTCCTGGTGTATTTATTTTACCATAAGCACTGCACTATATCATGCCACTTAACAGGTGAAGATCAATGTGTAGCATCCAAGCATGTACTCACCGCTGATCTATATAGGTGAACTTGCCATCAATACTGTGTCTGGAGACAAACTCTGTCTGCCTCACCTGGATATGACTGTTGTCAGGGATGTTGTATGGGCTACAGACAGGCTCTACGCGACCCACAGCTACGAGACAGCTCAAATTACAGCCATCTCCTTCCCACTCCCCCTCCTCCACCAGCCCCACGCGTGATGATGACCACGACTTAAGGTAACCCGTGCAGTGAATAATACTGAAACTCTTACGACCTGTGCAAAAAAAAAAAAAAAAATGGCTGGATATTATTTTAAATCCTATCATACAAAACATGACAACAAAATGCAAGAAATGTTTGGCCTCCAAAGACAAAAGTTTGCAAAGACAAAGTGGTAAGAAAATGCATTCAAGGCATTTTTTAAATCTAATATTCCAACAAAATGTTCCAAATATTTCAAAAACTGTTTATCATTTGCTTAAATAACCAGTTTGCGAAAATGTTTCATATAAACTATTAACTATGTTGACAACATATAAGCTTACAAAACCAAATTATGCTTTTAAGAGGTAAAAGTGGTCTATAGTCAGGCTGACAAAGTCTAGAAACCCATGCCAGGGCAACCTTTTTGTGTATTCCTTACCCTTGGAAACAAGCGTACATGAATTGTCGAAATACGTTAACATTTACAATAGGCCTAATACAATAATATTACATAAAAAAACAAATGTTATCGACATTTTGCACCAATACTTTCTAAACAGAGAAAGGCATTTAACAGGTAAGGATAATTACAATGGTGGATTTCAAAAATTAAATGACCTTTCCTGTATTTATGTAACTGACACATGTACAAGTCGACAGGGTATCAGACATGTTTGAAAATACTGATCCTTATAAAATTCTCATAGTTGGTTGGGTACTTGTGTAATGTGTCAACATTGCATACTGAGATATTACCTGTACACAATTAAGTGGTGTCCATTTGATAAAATCTGTACAGAAACAGAATGGAAGGGTATAGACCCATATGTGCGTTGTTGTTGTTGTGCTTCACAAACGTCACTCAGGACAAGAGTAAAACTTAGATTTGGCAGCAAAGGCTACCAAATAACTCACCTGTATTTAATAGTATTTAATATGTGCACACCGAATACATGATGAAATATCCGTCCGTGTTATTGTGCTCTACATGTGTGCAAACTCTGATCTCATTACTGGCAGTAGTTTTTAAGGTGCCACCCCTAACATTTTGTTTAACTTGCAAATTTCCCTGTTACTGGACGTCGACACCATCGCTCAGAGTACGTCAAAAGTTATGCCTAATAAATGGGACCAACCACAAAAAAAAGACTGGTCTGGGAGAGAAAAAATTATACAGATAATTGAATTCAGCTCTCTGTTTTAGCACCAGTTGGCATGTAGCTAAGTGGCAACCTGCTGAGATTTGTGTTCACTGTCCAACCTTGAGTAAAGCAACCTTTAGATCCATTAATTTAAATTTAAAGGAAAGTAAAGGGGATGGGTGGGGTCACTTTTCAGCGCCCAGTGTTGTAAACGTTGACAATCAAAGCACGTTTTGGAGGTTGGCTTATATTCTTATGCACTCAGACACATTGGTACCCACGGCATTTCTACGCTCACAAAGCTTGCCTCCGCTGCTCACAATTAATATGTGAATTTCACACGAGTATTCGTTCCACCCCCTGTCTATCCTAGCAAAATGGCAGAGATAATTGACACTTCTTTGTTCGGAGCTCATATATAGGGATTCACAAACTTGACAGCTCCGGTACAAGCTGTGCTGTTGTTATTTTTAGTTTTGATTAGTTTTTGTTGGTTCAATTCATCAACCAGTTTCCGTTAAATTGGCACAAGGGGAAGATCAAGAGGTCAAAATACCTCTATATGTCAGTAAAATTTATCTCCTAAAAAGAAGATTGGAACAAAAGAGTCTGAGATTACAAATAATAATTATGCGAAGACTGGAACATTAATACCAATATTAAAGACTTTGTTATCTTATTGGCTCAGACTCGTGTGACTATATATGCTATGCAAGCAGACTCAAAAAATGCAGAACAACACTTGAAATATTGAAAATTTTATGATGTTTGGTGTGCATTTGTTCCCCATACAGACTCATGATCATTACTATTACATTTGGATATTGATATTACTTCAGAAGTCAGGATTAAGCCAGAAGAAGCCACGGTTTCTTCCCTATCGAACTCTTTTATTATTTAATTGGGTTTCTGGACTCGTATCTCAGTGCTCAGATACGTGTATGTGGGTGCTGGAAACTTGGCATTCTGAGAACCCACTCCACCAATAGGGCCTCAGCTGGATTTAAGTATAAGATCTAACTGGTTAAGACCAACTGGCTGCCAAGGGCGTGACATTTTTAAAGCACCAGGAGCAAACCTCTCTGGATTGGTTATGCCCATTTCTGACATCAAGTCCAAGAAACTGATATAACTCAGGACAGACATTCTGTCTCCCAATAAATTAGACAAAAGCTATAAATATCAACTTCAGCAAATCAGCTGGTCAGTGTTTAGCTTTAAATTTATCTGACCTTTACAATATTGTATTACACATAACATCAGCTCATGTCCATGCTCAAACTTGTCTCAGCTGTTTTCTCTCTCATAAAACATGCAATTCAACGACACACACGATATTATGAAAAAAGATCAGAATTTACAGTGATTTGTAGGTCACTGAACCTATCTAACAAGACTCATTTGGTGGCTGGTCAGGTCTGGTCAGGCCTCTCATGTATCTGCCTTCCAGATACTCATTGCCAGCATTAATATCAACTACAGCTCACAGTGTCCCATCCTCACTTCTAAACGCAGCTAACAAATGTAGGACATTTTGGTTCTGGACAACCCATTCATATGTAACCCATAATCTGTGAAAATCCCATGACCCTTCCCCCTCGCACATTATTAATCACTGTACCTTTAGCTCTCTAGACACCCCACACTCCTCCTTGCCATTATCCTTTTTTTGAACTTTATCTTCCTCCATTGGCCACAATGCAACAAGTTGGCAACAAGTTGGCCACAATGCAACAAGTTGGCAACGAGTTGGCCACAATGCAACAAGCTGCCCACAAGGCAACAAGTTGCCAACAACCTCGACATATTAAGAATACACATTACATGATGCTGATTCTCTGTAATTTAGATGTAACTGAAAGTAAAATGTTAACCTAAGGTGTAAACCAAGGGGGTTTTCTCCTGCAAAACGACGGGTGGATTTTACTATAAACACGCCTGGATTATGTACCATGAAACAAGTTACTGCTCCAGGTAAATACCACTGCACTTCAACTCTCCACAAGCTTCCTGACCCAGGTGTGTTGCCAGGTTAATGCTGGGACTGAGGGGATGTGGTTCTGTAAGGACTTCAATAATATCTCAGCAAATCTTTGGAGTACTTGAGGCATAGGCAGGCCAGCTGGGGAATATTTTGTTCATTATTTCACACTATCCACAGCCTTTATAAAGTTTGAATAGTAAGATAGTATTTGTATATCTGTGACTTTATAGTAAGAATTATTGGCGCCTGCTGGCCTGTCTCATGCCAATCCTTTTTTAACTCAGGAATAATGCGAAAGGGGTGGGTGGGTTTGGGGAAATGACACTTTCCCAAGCCCATACACATTCTGAAAAAAAAATGAAATGTTCTGAAAGTGTCTCCCATTTGAGAATAAAGTTACACAGAATTATCAGTTAAACTTACACCATGCAATACTGTTTGTTGAACACCACACATCAATTGCAATACCCCCCTGCAATTGAGAGTGGGGTGGGATCAGACGTTATACAAGTGGTGAGGGACAAGATCTGACCCTATAGAAGTGATGAGGGGCAAAATCACAAGTGCAATGACAGATCTGGGTTTGCTGACTGAGCAGAGCTATATACAGGTTACTGGTGTATGTGCTGTCCATATCTGTCTGTAGACAGGAAAACAGATTCAAACACAAATCCCTAAAATTACATCATATTTAAACAGTAATATCAATACTGTATACAGCCACGGAAAAGAAGTCTTCTAGTTACACTCCTGTCAATGGATAAAGCTGCCAGGTATAAAGTGCTGAAACTATTTTAATTCCAGTGTTTGTGTATTGAACGTTACATAACCACCTGAGCGGAAGAAAACCGCAGAGAGAAACGCTGTGTTGTCAAGGGAGAGTGTTGCTCGGCCGGCGACATGCATGTCATAGCAAGGAATACACAAGCAAACACAAAAAGGGGGAATCCGGTGAGAGGCCTGCGGACTCCAGAGAAAGGAAACAACACAGAGCTAGGGCATGACTGCTGGGAATCTAGCTGGTCTAGCAGACAGGAAATCACAGATAACACAGGGCTGACAGCTATCCACATTTTAATAGTTGGACAGACAACCTGGCAGCAACTGAGTTTATACACCATGAAGTGTCACATCAAGGTGTTCCATCTTTTCAATTGTAGAATACAAACACAAAAGTTTTCTCTGTTTCGGGATTTTTTTTTTTAAACAAGTGCGCATAACACTATAAAGTTAAAACATAGCCCTACGCATAGTTGCACATTGCATCTGGTGCAGACGTCATTTTTTGACATTTATTCCAGGATAAATTAAGAATAACCTAAATCCTCAACAAATCTAACCACACACAGTGTATGTTTTTGCATGTTACAGGCATGTTACAGGCATGTTACAGGCATGTTACAGGCATGTTACCTGGTCTGGACACGTTCTTATGTAATTTCTGCGAAGTCCACATGTGCCCCTACATGAAGAATACATTTCACTCGACAAAATCTCTAATGAATTTTGCTTTCAAATGGCATCAAAATTTGAACTTTATTGGTTGAGTATTTTTAGCGTAGTTACACAACACTTGGGAACTGCTGACTAACCTGACTTCTTTTTTCTCTGACAGACTTCTAACTCTGGCTTTTTCTCTGTTTTGACGGCAGATGTGGAAGATGAAGACTTGTTGCCACATTTCATGCGGCAGAAAAAAGAGCGCCTTGCACCGGAGCAGAGCCTCGTCGGATGCTGGGGTAACTCGGTTTTCACTGGAAGCATGGCTACACACAGAAATATAAAGTCATACTAATAAATATATGAATTATACAATTAAGTAAAATATTCATGACTACCTAGCTATAACAGCTTTAATATTCAGATTCTGAGTGTGAAAATGCATGTACATGTACATTTCATGCAATGTTTAAGTACTTCAAAACAGATAAAAGTGGGAGTTACATGTACAGGTGTACAATTTCTTTCAAATCTGAACCCCCAAAAAAAAAATTTATGAACATTTCATACCCTGTCATTTCACAGGACAAATACAATTTCTTAACAATATAAACTGAATACTACAGAAAGGCACATTAGGAATCCACTATTTCCTCTTTTTAGGAGGTATCTATCGTTCCACAATCTGAGAGCCAATTGTTACTTTGACATACAAGTGCATGCATTTCTTGTGTGACTGTTGCAGTATGTTTCTAATGTCATGTACCCATAGTTTACATTGAGTGCTGCATGGGGAAAAACTTCCAGAAAACAGAATGAATGTGTCCAGTAACAGAGCAGCGAGATCCGCATGAAATGTTATGAGAATATTTATGGTTTTGATAGGGCAGTATTCCCAGTGGCTATCTTGTACAAAGTTGACAGTGTGGATAAAGAGACAATACATACTCTTGGCATCAATGAGCCTCTCTCGTGGTGAGAGATCTGAGGACGAGAGCTGCTCCTTCACTTTCCCAATATCCTTTGGGTGGAGCACATCAAATAAACTTTGCCCTATCAAGTCAGACTGCAACCAGAAGAGAATTAAAATCTTTCAGCTGTTGCAAAACAAAGACATTGCTGAAGTTTCCAATATTTACCTGGATTTCTGACAGTGTACATATTGAGGTCAGGGCATAGCTGGGCTGACGGGGAGTCAACCTAGCACAAACACAACTTGCCACAGCTGCCCCTTCTTACCTGGGGGAATGGTCCCTAAAGACGACACAGACTCAAGACTTTGAAACTTCACATAAGAACATAGCAGTTTAATGCCACCTAATATATTGGCACCAGTATGCATGTATATTTATAGCACAAGGAAGATTCTGTCAATTAAAAAGAGACAGGTACTGCTCTGAAGGCAAATTCTCAACCAATAAATCTATACATTCCAAAATAAGCAAATGAAGATATACATGTAGATCATATATTTTGGAATGTTATACAGTTAAATTTATTTAACTTAAGTAGGGCATGCACCAATATTCCACTCAGCTTTGATCATTTTAAAGTACAAAGAAAATAGGGTGTCACTTCCACAAAACTGCACTTAAAAAACCGCCATTGGGTATCTCCATTCATTAAAATTTGAACAGAACCTGTAGAAGTTCATGGCTGCAATGTGTTTTAGGTTTCATCCGATCTGTATTTATTTCTTGGACATATTTTGTCATACTCTGAAGAATATATTTTATTATTTATATGAAATGTCAGGATTTTCTTCAATGACAAGTCATATCTCAATGGCTCAGTTAGATATCACTTTTGTTATAACACACCCTGACGCCATAACACAGAGAATAGTGCGCAGTGAAAGTTGAAGGTTTGATTCAGAGGTGAAAATAATAACCTACGAGACACGAGGCATTAAGTGTGTTTTCATTTCCATCTTTCACAAGAAAAGATTTATGACATTCACCCATCTATGACATCATGAGATTTCACCTTTATATAAATAATAAATTTTGTTTTCTGACATTCCAATCTGAGCTCAGGGGAATGTCATAATACAAGTTCAGTTAACTTTAACATTCCTACATTAGGCAACAAGACACGATGTCATGCAAAACATCACGTGCGACGTCAGGCTATATACAGGCCTACACAAAACACATTGCTTAAAAACACAAAATCACTGTCCTGTTAAAATAGAAATAATAAAGCGAGCATTGCACAGTGAAGGTGGAATATCACATATATTTTTCCACCTCTCACTCGAAAAATATTCGTTTATTTCATCCCTGGTTTATGCCATACTCAAGAACATATTTCATTCTCTTCCTCTGTGGTTTATGTCTTATTAATGAATATTTCACTTCTGCAATGGCAGTCAATCTGGACAGTAAAAATTCGGGTGGAACTTTATATCCTTCACTCGACTCCTGATGCACAATTATGAAGCTACAACCAAGACTAGAGTGGGGTCAAGGGCATGGTGTTAGCACCGACAGCTTTAGATGATCCAGAGTTTTTCAAGGAGCCTATTCTAAAGAATATTTCATTTCACTTTTGATATCCAACAGTTAGAAGGAACTGGCCATCTAATTTTATGTCCTCTTGCTTTGATTTGTAAAAGAGAGATTTTACAGCTATTCTAAACTGAAACATGCCCGTATGCACTGATTAATAGAAATGCTGAAAAGGTGCCAGAAGATCAGATACGTGTATTCTGTGACTTATACAGAGATTAAATACTTTAACAGTGGATGTTTCTTTTTTTTCACACACACCGCAATACAGATTGAATATGAAGATAAAGAGGGAAGAAAAAAAACATCCCAAGTCTGGCACATCAACAAATTGAAATCAACATCTCATCAATCTAATTTTTAAACATGATTTATTTTACCTGACGTACAAAGGCTTGAGCTTTGTCCCATAAGCACTGGCAATATTTAAATGAAGTTAGAGTCAGTTGTAAGGCTGTGCATCTGATGATGCTGGAGTGAGCGGAGGGCCCAGGGATTCAGACTGGCAGAGACAGCCTGTGGCAGCCAGGACAAACAGTGAGGGGGCAAGCACGTATTGATTTCTGAAACACCAGGAATGGCTTCTGTTCTTGGATCAGGAAGCACTGGGACATCAACAATAACCTTACCCACAGGTGCATTACTAATGGAAAAATGACATGGAAATTACCTGAGAATAGTTTAAGGTGTCGATGACGGACTCTGACACATAGAGGATTCTTCCTCTATCACATCCAACAACAAAGAGGAAACCTGATGCAGCCTGCGAAAGAAAAACATGAATCAGTAGTATAAGTTGGACCTTTAATATTAATGGTGAAATAATGCAACACAGAAACAGTTATAAAGAACATAAAGCAATGAACAGCAAAGGCATCATAGAGGCAAGCAGATACATAAGTTCTGAGAGCAATCAGAACAATATAGGTCTTCTAAGTGTTATTTATCTACCTGATATTAAGCTACAATTCTCCAGGGAGCCTTAAAAAGCCACTTCAGTACTAAGTTCTAAGAGGCGCCAGGTTGAAATATTAAACTGATATGAAAGATACCCTATGGAATATAGCTAGTGCCACGGTTCAAAACAATTATCACTGAATAGCGCTATTTAACTCCTAAAAGTGAAGTATCCTGGAAAACAAAATCTTCGGCAGTTTAAATAAAAATTTTCCCAACGTACTATTCCTTGTGTGACGATGAATCAGGCTGATATGACGTCGCGGAAAGGCAGTTATGCTGGAATGACGCGTTTGAAAATATGACGTCATTTGTTGCTATATTTTATTTATTTGATTGGTATTTTACGCCGTACTCAAGAATATTTCACTTATACGACGGCGGCCAGCATTATGGTGGGTGGAAACCGGGCACAGCCCAGGGGAAACCCACGACCATCCGCAGGTTGCTTGCAGACCTTCCCACTTACGGCCGGAGAGGAAGCCAGCATGAGCTGGACTTGAACTCACAGCGACCGCATTGGTGAGAGGCTCCTGGGTCATTACGCTGCGCTAGCGCACTCACCGACTGAGCCACGGAGGCCCCTTTTGTTGCTATAGGTCACTGATGGGTGACATCAAGTGTTCTTGCATGAAGTCACACCAGGAAAAATTTGAAACAGCAGTAAACTTTTGCTTCTGTATTATCCCCCAAAAACTAACAACAACGGCTTTAATACAATGTGTTTTTTTCTGCAATTTAATAAAACAATTCTGACTATCTCGATCCTTATCATTTAACCTTGCCTTTAAGACATACACGTCTTAACACTAAAGTAGCTCTTTGAGATTACAAGAATGACTGAATTCGAGAAAGGCCTGAGGAATTTGTCAAAGCCGTAAACAGTTCTTGGAAGCAGTGCTCATGACAATGGTTTGCTGGGGGTTTAATTCACGACTCAATAATGTCTCTATGGTCAGATTTGTGGACAGAGGAAACTAAGTATGACATAACAGGTCATAATATTAAACACGACCAGAAGTCCTTTACTTACAAGTATGCAACTTCCCTATAGCTAGTTTCTACCGCATATTACATGTGTTAAGTCATCTGTAGGAGCTCACGCCACCTGGTGGAGAAATGTGCCAACTTCTTTGTGGAAATTGTGAACAGAATCTAATGTAAATGGCTCCTACAAGAACTACAATTTCTCTCATCATTGTTGCTACCCAGTTAAGAAACCACTAACTATTTTTATATTTAAAAGCAACTCTAAAACAATTGCTATCACTGTTGTCCTTTCACAAACCTGTCCGTTGTAATTTTTAAAGTCTATTTCAACACAAATGCATTTGGAACGTTCTTTCCCACCATGCTTCAGCCGTTTCTCAAGCGTTTGCTGCGCAATAGAGAGAAAAACAAATACATGGCTGCACAGACACATCACATAATGTGTTATAAGTGGAAGAGAAGAGTAAAGTGGTGTGGAGACTAGCTATAAGATAGTTGCACACTTTTAGGTAATGGACTTCTCACATGACATATACACACATGATGACATAACAAATTCTGTAATTCATATCACAATTACACAACAGGAAACATCACCAGAATTTGTAAAACTGTTTATGACAGATTCTTTTAGGATTTGAAAATTTTATCAATTTGAAACCAAGAACCTTTTTGACAGACTTTTGACAGAGCCACTGTACCCCCGAACCCCTACCATACCCCCCCCCCCCCAACCCACCCAGACAAATGCCTTGTTATCAAAGAAACACCTCTCAACCCCTGTTAATGTTGCAAGAAAGGGGCAAATGTCTGTTAAATGTAACTGAAAAACAAGTTTCAATAGGGTTTCCAAAATTATATGAATAAATTTGAATTATAAATGTTGGTAATGCATTTGTCAGAGCTATGGCAGTTAAGAATGTATGGATAAGCAGTATGACAGGCAGACAGATGGGCATGACCCTGACAGTACCGTTGACCTTTCACATAAACTGGTAAAAATCTGCCATATATATTCTGAACGATGTGCTAAGTACTTTCACAATAGAATACAGAGAAGTCGGGTGTGTAAAACACAGGTCTTTTTGTCTCAGCATTGACCTGCTCAAGGTTCAAGATCACATGAAAAGGGTAGCTATTCCTCAGGTGCACTGTCCAAAGATCATCGGATGAAATATCGTTATCCAAAGATGAGCGGGTAATGTATCAATCTGGTATGTATCAATCTGGTATGTATCCGAGTATACAGAAACCAGGTCAAGCTCATCAGTTTTCTGTAATGATGTGGAATAAGATCAGAAGGACATCGATAGAATGATAAGTGATGAGGGACGAAATAGTCTTGGCACTGACCACGGCCAGACTGCAATAGAGTGACCTGCAGACTTACCTGGAGGATCAGGTGTTTCAATTCTTCATCAGACAGGAAGGACGGCTTGTGGCAAGCTTCGGTGTATGAGTTACTGGCACCTGAGACAAAACATCCATCAGAGAAATGAGACGGTGAGTGCCGTCAAAGGTTGGACAAGATGCCACACAGACCAGTAACAGTACAGGCACGAGAGCTCAAACCAGAGTGCTCAATGTATATGATCTACTGCCTGCACGCCTCCCTCTGCAGCTGTACGTGTTCAGATTATATTCCATGTCCAAGGCTCAGTCTACATAATCTGTATATATGTAGGCCTACATGTATTTTTGATACAGATCCTCACCATGTTGACACTTAGCATTGCAAATGGCTCCCATTAGGCTAAGCATTAGACTTTATAACCCAGAAATATCTGGTACTATAACTGTTAAACTTCACAAATGATAATTTGATTACAGTCTTTTCACATGATTAGCATTGGTGGCTTCAGTTCACATGATTAAGACCAGTGGCTTCAATTAAGCTAACAAGGGAATACAACAGATGAGGCCATTCTTACCTCTAGAAAAAAGCCATCAGTATTAATCCTGTCTACCCTACTATTCATAACCTATTCTTTCCTCAAGACAGTTTCATCAAAATCAAAAAAAAAATGGAAACTACATGTAATATGCTTGGCTTTTCTAAAACTACAGTGAGTGCATGGAATCACAGCAAGAAACAAATGTTCTCATTTCGGCACAATAAGCATCATGGCTGTGAAACAGGGCATTCCGTCCTCAAACTGGAGAAAACATGAAAATCACTTACCTCTGAGAGTTTTCATGTGTTGTACAGCCATTCTCAGGACCGTGAGCTTGTCAAGTTTTCTATTCATAGCATTACACATAGGCACCATGGCTGAGAGCTCCGTTATGTACGAGTTCATTTTATCTCTCCTTCTCTTTTCAATTTCACTGTGGTTTTGCCTGGCATAATGTAAACCAATGTTATACTGTACACCAACAAAGAGCAAAATTATTAAAAAATTATGACCATAATATTAAACATTATCTTGTTTCAAACCTTGCTTGGTCTTTATTCTGTCTAAAAAGCAAAAAAAGAGTCTTATACATCATTCACAGAGGAAAAGAGTCTTACACATCAGTCACACAGGTAAGGAGTCTTACACATCAGTCACACAGGTAAAGAATCTCAAACATCAGTCACACAGCTAAAGAGTCTTACACATCAGTCACAAAGGTAAAGAGTCGTACACTTCAGTCACACAGGTAAGAAGTCTTACACATCAGTCACACGGGTAAAGAGTATTACGCATGAGTCACACAGGTAAAGAGTATTACACATCAGCCACACAGGTAAAGAGTATTACACATCAGCCACACAGGTAAAGAGTCTTATACATCAATCACACAGGTAAAGAGTATTACACATCAGCCACACAGGCAAAGAGTCTTACACATCAGTCACACAGGTAAAGAGTGTTATACATCAGTCACAAAGGTAAAGAGTCTTACACATCAGTCACAAAGGTAAAGAGTCTTACACTTCAGTCACACAGATAAGAAGTCTTACACATCAGTCACACAGGTAAAGAGTATTACACATCAGTCACACAGGTAAAGAGTCTTACACATCAGTCACACAGGTAAAGAGTCTTATACATCAATCACACAGGTAAAGAGTCTTATACATCAGTCACACAGGTAAAAAGTCTTATACATCAGTAACACAGCTAAAGAGTCCTATACATCAATCACACAGGTAAAGAGTCTTATACATCAATCACACAGGTAAAGAGTATTGCACATTAGCCACACAGGTAAGGAGTCTTACACATCAGTCACAAAGGTAAAAAGTCTTACACATTCGTCACACAGGTAAGAGTCTTATACATCAGTCACACAGCTAAAGAGTCTTATAAATCAGTCACACAGGTAAAGAGTATTACACATGGTC
Source organism: Liolophura sinensis (assembly GCF_032854445.1). Lineage (NCBI taxonomy): Eukaryota > Metazoa > Mollusca > Polyplacophora > Chitonida > Chitonidae > Liolophura > Liolophura sinensis. The sequence goes on from NC_088300.1 coordinate 42,867,016, forward strand.
ACACAGCTAAAGAGTATTACACATCAGTCACACAGGCAAAGAGTCTTATACAACAGTCACACAGGTAAAGAGTCTTACACATGGTCACACAGGTAAAGAGTATTACACATGGTCACACAGATAAAGAGTATTGCACATCAGCCACACAGGTAAAGAGTATTGCACATCAGTCACACAGGTAAAGAGTATCACACATCAGCCACACAGGTAAAGAGTATTACACATCAGCCACACAGGTAAAGTGTATCACAAAGGTAAGGAATCTTACACATCCGTCACACAGGTAAGAGTCTTATACATCAGCCACACAGGTAAAGAGTCTTATACATCAGTCAAACAGCTAAAGAGTCTTATACATCAGTCACACAGGTAAAGAGTATTACACATCAGTCACACAGGTACAGAGTATTACACATCAGCCACACAGGTAAAGAGGGTCACAAGGGTGACTTCTACAAATCAGTCACACAAGTAAAGAGTGTGATATGAGTCACACAGGCCATCAGTCACATAGGTTATCTATTTCTTTGATTGGTGTTTTACGCCGACGGCAGCCAGAATTATGATGGGAGGAAACAAGGCAGAGTCTGGAGGACCCACAACCATCCGCGAGTTGCCAGCAGACCTTTCACATATAAGGTAAAGAGTCTTAACATCAGTACTCTGTATGTCCAGAGTGGAAGCCAGCATGAGCTGGAATTGAACTCACAGCGATCGCATTGGTGAGAGGCTCCTGGGTCATTGCGTAGTACTGACATGCTAACCACCTCTGCAACGGCCAGTCACATAGGTGAAGAGTTTCACAAATAATTCGCACACTGAGGTGAAGTCTCGTACATCGATCACCCAGGTAAAGAGTTTCATACATCATTCACACAGGTAAAGAGTCACATATCATTCACACAGGCGGGGATTTCCACATTCACACAGGTACACTGTTACCTGCCATACTTTTTTGTATCTTCCATGTCAAGACGTGCCATTTTTGTCCTCGTCTTCATCCTCTCCACTCTCAAAGCTCCTAAAAAACAGAATCCCAAACAAATGTTAATATATTCATCTTAACATGTTTCAAGTCAAGAGTGAATGACCAAGCTTGCAAGATATCAAATCTGACTGTATTCTATACAAAGGCAGTAAAGTTTAAGGTCGATCATGCCAAGTCAAGTGTCTGAAAACCCTACTGATAATAATTAAGTCAAAGCAGAAGAGGTTTTAAACTGGGGGAGGGGTGTGTGTTACTGAACATCTATTCCAGCAAACCCAGGCAAGGATCCTGGTGTTACCTAGGCCCCAGAAGGCCCGCACATTGAAAGCTAGATATCTGGCTTAAGATAGGTCAATGCAGCAAACATTACTGAAAAGGTCTTACTGAAAAGAACTAGTTGATCATGCATTCATTAAGGTAAATAGAATACTCCTATTAGCCAAATCAACCTCAATTTCATTGAGGAATGATTGCTTTGAGTTTAATGCCACAATGACAGTACTTAAGCCATGCTGTGGTGAGGACATGTTACACCCAGCAAACAGTTTTAGTGTTTGACACCACAATGATAACACCCAAAACATTTAAGTAATATGCATACGAAGCATGAGGGAAAGAACAAGCATGTAAAACTTCAGGTCAATGCCTGCTGTACTTTTTGAGATACCACCCGTAACATCCTGTTCAACACACTGAATCAACGATGAAATATCCTCCTCATGCTATTGTGCTCTACAAGTGTGCAAACCCTGAGCTCAATACATGCAGTACTTTTTAAGATACCATGGATGCCGATGCTCGCAGTACATCATCAGCTATGCCTGTACATGTACTTTGTATGGGCAAACTAAAACTTAATATACGTATGTCATTGTCAAATTCATTTCGTACATGTATGTGCTGGCAAATAGGTCAGCCAGAAGGTATTAAGTATTTTGTAGGTTCGTTAACAATGAAGTCTGGACAAGGAATTCATTGATTCCCCTCACCCACATTGTTTGTGTGAATCAAGTATTCATGTTTAAAAAATCTGGCTGGAAATGGAAAGAGAATCTATCAAATTACACCAGAATGACCTTGAAATTTTTAGCTGCAGCATGGCAAATGTACGTGCGTAGGTGTGGCTTTAATCGCAGTATGACATCTTCATGGTGGTGTGCTAAATTCTGTTATAGCTGTGTACATGAAGAGCTCTGCAGTTAAAACAGATATCTGACGTGCCACTCATCATGTGTATAAAGGTACTGGGTAGTCGCGCTTAATCTTTTTTTTCTCTCTCCCAAATTTCTGTGTTTCACAAAATGGTGATCATAAAGCAATCAAGGTGCACTTGTTGGGAAGTACACATACCAAATTCACAATGATTAAAACTCTTGGCAATAGGAGCATAGAATGACTGCTCAGTGCCTGTTTTTTGCATTTGAGGATAGTGTATCTACTCCCCTTACCACCCATGGCGCCCAATCCGTAAAAACCACAATTAATACGATGAATCACTGGATACACTTAGTAAATCCGAAACTTTAGGTCATTTATTGTAACAGTGATCAAAACACAGATCAAAACAAAGCAAATTTATTTTGCAGCGAGTTGTTTAAAATATTTGCTTGCTCAAAATGGCAACTGTAGGGGCAACCATAAGGGACAGGTTACTTTCTCACATTTATTTTCACTAGCCCATGACAGGGCAAATATGTAAGTATTAAGTTCCAGCAGTGTACGTATACACTACGTAGTTCTGATCTGTTCACAATGTAACAGTCAAACCCAGCAAAAATCACCCCAACATGTAAGTCTGTGAAATGCATTAAGAAAGGAATAAACATAAAGCTCTGGCCCAGGTATCACAAATCGATCTTAGATTGGAGTAGAAAATTCAATCATTAAATTTGGTATGTCCCTTTCCATTGTTTTAGCTGAAAATTTTTGCACAACAACTTACACAGAATTTAAGTTGTCAAGCAATATTTTGATTTGGTTACATCAGAAATAACAATTTTAAAGTGATTTTACATTTTGACTTAAGACTTAAGATTGTTTCTTGATCCAAGGGCCTGTTCTTCAAAAAATTATCTGATAATAAAAAGTTCCAAATAGGAACAGTTTTTAAGATGCGATAAATGATGTAAATTTCGCCCTAGGACTGTGTATATCCCAGGATTCATTGCGTTGATTGTGGTTTTTACTGACTGAGCGCAGCAGGGGAGCATCACGGGTAGTCAGGGGATTATAAGGACCGTCCAAGGATGTAATAAACAAGCTCACATTTCAATGAGCAGTTAGTCTATGCTCCTACCACCGACAGTTCATGTTTTCCTCAGTTTTAAAGTGAAAGATTTATTTATTTTATTTATTTGATTGGTGTTTTACGCGGCCAGCATTACGGTGGGAGGAAACCGGGCACAACCCTGGGGAACCCATGACCATACGCAGGTTCCTGGAAGACCTTCCCATTTACGGACGAAAAAGAAGCCAGTATGAGCTGGACTTGAACTCACAGCGACCGCATTGGTGAGAGGCTCCTAGGTCATTACGCTGCGCTAGAGCGCTAAAAGACTGAGCCACGGAGGCCCCTACAGTGACAGCACCTTACAAATGTTTAAGTCCACTGAAAGACTACCATTCAAATTATCTTAATCTGGTATTAAATACTGCTTTCCATTTTTTTTCAAGCCAGTTAAAGTTTAGTTAAACTTCACCTTGAAGCAGCTCCATTATCAACAGCAAGGTAACGTCATATGTGAAAGCATGTAAATTAATTCCATCAGTGAGCCATAGAAATTAATCAGCAGCTGTGTGCGTTGACAGTTGTGTGCAATGGCCACTATGTGCCATGGCAGCTGTGTGCAATGGCAGCTATGTGCCATGACAGCTGTGTGCAATGGCAGCTGTGTGCCATGACAGTTGTGTGCAATGGCAGCTATGTGCCATGGCAGCTGTGTGCAATGGCAGCTATGTGCCATGGCAGCTGTGTGCCATGGCAGCAGTGTGCAATGGCCGCTGTGTGCAATGGCAGCTGTTTGCAACGGCAGCTGTGTGCAATGGCCACTATGTGCCATGGCAGCTGTGTGCCATGACAGCTGTTTGCAACGGCAGCTGTGTGCAATGGCCACTATGTGCCATGGCAGCTATGTGCCATGACAGCTGTGTGTAATGGCAGCTGTGTGCAATGGCAGCTGTGTGCCATGGCAGCAGTGTGCAATGGCCGCTGTGTGCAATGGCAGCTGTGTGCAACGGCAGCTGTGTGCAACGGCAGCTGTGTGCCACAGCAGCTGTGTGCCACAGCAGCTGTGTGCAATGGCAGCTGTGTGCAGGGGGAGCTGTGTACCATGACAGCTGTGTGCAATGGCAGCTGTGTGCCATGACAGCTGTGTGCAATGGCAGCTGTGTGCCATGACAGCTGTGTGCAACGGCAGCTGTGTGCCATGACCACTGTGTGCAATGGCAGCTGTTACTATTAAATAGTCCAGTGACTACATGTACAATTTACAGGAGTAATAATCTGAAAATGGTAGACTAACAATCCAACAGAATAAATGCATTTGCTGATGCTCTGTAACTATCAAATTAAAAGGTAATAACACTTGTTTTCTCAACAAACCTGGAGTTGGTCAAAAAGATGTTTTTCATCTGTATACATGAAATTCTATGCACTAGGCCAAAAAAGATCCTAAAATATTTTCACATTTTAAAGGAGAGAAATGAACTGTACGTTAACTACTGGGTTACTATCAGCCTAAAGTTATTCAAGTACCTAAATTCTTCAACCATTTCAAACCTCTGCAACCAAGAGTTTGAAACATCCTAAGAGAAAGCTTGCATCTTACTAATTCAGGTTTCTATTCTATCCATATATTTCACAGAAAAATTGATGTAGAGGAGAAAAATGTTGAAGATTTATTGTATCAGTATTATTTATTCATTTGATTGCGTAACACAGCATTCAATTATTTCCGCTTATAAGATATAGCTGTCAGTTTCACAGCCGAAGGTGTTCAGATTTCACACAATATTACACATTACCCTGTCCTGTCTATTGCTTTTCGCTACCAAGGTCCCAAGGGCACTCAGAACGAGGAGATCCAAAATATTCCCCTTCAAAGAATGGCCGCGACTGAACTCTGATATTACCAAGCTATTAGGAGGCAAGACAATACCCTAACCACTCAGCCATGGTCTGTTGCTGACCACAGCATCAGCAAGAAAATGTTACACACCATCAGTTGTTAAATATGTACAAATGAACACTTAAACATTACTGCACGGTCAACAAGTGGTACTTAATCGTGTGCTATAGGTACAGCCAAATGCGGAGAACTTCTTGGATGGAAATGTGAGGATTTCCATGGTGGAAATGTGAAAGACTTTCATGGTGGAAATATAGAGAATTTCCATGATGGAACTGTGTGAGATTTTCACAATGACAATTTATGCCACTCACATTTATAAACCTAAATCTGTAAAGTTTCAAATTAGCTACATATACATAAATCATGTGTATTAATTTATCCCTGTATATTTGATAAGAGTTTGCGCCAAACTCCAGAATCTTTCTCTTATACAACAGCAGCCAGCATTATGGTGAGTGACACAGTCTAAGGGAAACCCACGACCATTTGTAGATGGCTGGTAGATCTACTTCTGTAAGATCGGAGAGGATGCCAGCCTGAGCTTAAATGATGTATATGCAGGGGTGTTTAATATACAGATTACAAAATAGGAGCTATAAATAAATCAACATTCATGAACAATGTTTACGTAAAATGTCATGGCAAGATAGATGGGGCTTTTGGAAATAAGTCACATGATTTGTTTACTCATATACACATAAGCGCCTTGTCATGTTAGCAGGTTTGCTGCCATAAGAAAACTCATGAGGACAGCATAACACTGAAGGCAGGTAATTCAGAGCTGTCAATCAACACTCTTAAGGTACACGTAACTACAAGTAGATATTTTTACCTGCAATGGCCCATCTATCACCATAGTGGGTTTATCCACTTTTCATGGATAAACAATGATGAGAGCAGCAACACATGTACATGTATGTACAAATTTCTGAGCTCAGCCTTCTGATCAATATATGTACATGAGAAGAATGACGAGACTTAATTCCTGTACTTACTGATACCCTGCATTTTTGCGTTTCCGTATGGCCTGCATTTGAGGGTTCCAGACAGGCTGGGCTGGGTAGGGTGGAGGTGGTGGTTCCGGCAGTTGAAACTCAGTTGGGGAATAATGATCTGAAACAAGCAATAAAGGACATCCATATGTACAATTAATTATCCAATTGTTCCCATAGAAATGTGCAAGACGACAAGCCATTCAGTCACAGAACATATCCACATATACATAGTCACGAGGTAAGACATTTAGGAGAGGATTGTACATTTACCTGCCTCTAACATGTTTACCAAAATGATGAATGGGTGCATAGAGTGTCTCATTCTCCTCAGGCATTGAGGGCTGAGGATCCAGTTAGCACACTCTCACCCCACTAATCAGCAGGTCATTTATCAGTTTTCACTTAGGAAGGGTTAAACTGTTGTGTTTCTGTACAGCCAGTTCCACAGGGCATTTTGGTCACAGAAGACTTGGCTGTGACAGTATATCAGAGCAGGTGTCAACGCTAAGGCAAAACTGGCTGGACATAACATTTTGATGACAAGCATCTAAATTCAGTCCAACTCCCTGGATTTCTGAACCTTTATCTGAGTGTAATGTAAGCAAGATGAGCCTGCCACAAGATGCAAGCAGGTTAAAACTAGAAGGAAGCAGTACAAGAGACATCCAGTCAATGCTCTTGTTAGTCCAATACTCCCAGTCCTGCTTTTACATAAGGTTTCCCAACTCCTGTCATATTTATTTATTTGCTTATCTGATTGGTGTTTTACACCGTACTCAAAAATATTTCACTTATATGGCGGCCAGCATTATGGTGAGAGGAAACCCAACAGAGCCTTGGGGAAACCCACAACCATCCGCAGGTTGCTTGCAGACCTTCCCAAATAAGGCCTGAGAGGAAGCCAGCATGAGCTGGACTTGAACTCACAGCGACCATATTGGTGAGAGGCTACTGGATCATTACGCTGCGCTAGCGCGCTAACCAACTGAGCCACAGAGGTTCTGAACTCCTGTCATAAATACTCAAACATGTGCACCAATGATTAATCATGATTAATCTGACAGTGTCAGGCTACAGAGTAAAGTCTGCAGCTGTGAGTGCTAGAAAGCTCTAGTAAGTAGAAGGTCCATCATTCCTGCATAAGCCTATATTTAAGCTCTCTAATTAAACAGAAATCCTTATGTTCCGAGTATTAAATTCACAAAACTACAATTGACAACAAATAATCATTTGTCTTCACAGGGTTTCCAACATAAATTAATTACCCCATGCACCTAAACTCTCTACAGAGCACTGTGTACATGTACTGTGTATTCAGTTACTGTTATCTCACTTGTGGATAGCTAAACTCTAAAACCAAATGACAAAGAGAACTATAGCTGAAAATTATAATGAAATGTGTGTAGTCTTTGAATGTAAAGGGTCGTATCAAAATGAATAATTTGCTTTACAACTTGTCATTCTCCCTCATTTACCCTACATGTGCACATTTACCACTGGTACCCAGCAATATCTTAGGGAGTTTTCTAACTTGTAATGGGTATACCTGTAATCCCTTCTGCAACCCCCGCTTGTGCATTCTACACATATAATTAAAGTTAAACAAACAAATGTTTAAAGATCAACCTGCACAGAATTAATTATCCATCTACCTGGATAGGATTTCAGAGCAAGTGCCCATTATTTTGAGCTATATAATACAGCTTTTCAACATGAAAGAAGCTGTTTTATTCCTTAAAGCTTAACGTGAAATAAGATACCTCATAAAGTACAAATGGCTTCACCGCCAAATACAAAATGGTTATTGAGTTATGTCATGTGTTATTTATTCTGATTATAAAACTCAAGTTGATGTCACAGGTATTCGAGACATCTCTAAGGCCTCTTATTAGATTCATTTATTTTTGTAATTGATTGGTGTTTTACCCGTACTCAAGAATATTTTACTTATGCGATGGCTACCAGCATTATGGTGGGAGGAAACCAGGCAGAGCCCAGGGGAAACTCACTATCCAGGAAAATAATGTAGAGCCTTATGATGGACTTTCAAATTTGTTTTTATTCCACTTTTGGATGTTTTAGTGTTTCAAGTTTCAGGGCAAATTTCAATTTTAAAGGGACATACCATCGACGTGGAGAAAAAACTGTACTGTTAGTTTAGACGTCCTCTACATAAAGCTAAGATTTCCAGATGTCCACTGACCGTACCCGATTTTGAGTTAGTAATCAAATGTTCAGATTTATCAGGGGTTTCCCTTCGACCATGAACTCACTTGAGTCGCCGTATTCAGAAAGCCTTATTTTTTCAGTTTAAAAAATCAGTTACCTCCCCTTGTTGTCTAGTGAACTTGGCATGTCAGACACAGTATTGTGTTGTAATTATGCGGTCTACCATGTAACTTCAGTTCTGCTGTACAGACCATTGGAATTAGGAATACTTCACAAAAATGTATCGACACAAAGGAGATCGTATTTGGTTTACTAGACTTTCAATTCACTTTCAATCTATCGTACTGTTTACATGTACAATTGACGAGCGAACAATGCACTGTGGAAATCTCTGCTCTGCCGCATTTGTATGTTATCTTGTCGGGCAGACAGATTTGACCAGTCATGAATTTCCCCTTGTAATTCTCTAAACCGACAAGGTGGCCGAGGTGCTTTAGGTAGGAGTCAAACGCAAGTCATTGTATTTTGCTGAACTAACTCAAAAAATCTGAATTTCTTTTGGCAGTATGTCCCTTTAAACCCAGCTTTATAGGTAAATCATTTGCTGTTACTCATTATAATATCTCTAAAACGTGAAAAATATAATGATAATAATCGAGGACAAAATACCGTCTTCACAATAATGCTAAATAAACAGATGTGTTTGTTTACTTTCTTGGAATATAATGCCATACTTACCATCTTCTGGCCATTTCTCATCCAAAATATGCGGACAAATTTACAGTGCTACATCCTCACTTGAATGCCACGTCAAAGACACCAACAAAGACTACATGTACGTAGCACAACATACACAGCAATGCAACCATTCAGTATCTACATGTACATGTACATTAATTAAAGCACGGACCCATTTCCCTGTTTTCTGAACACCTACTACAACTACAAAGACCACCAACTTAAAATTCTTTCACATTATTAATGAATAATTTATGTCTATTTGACTGGTGTTTGAAGCAGTACTCAAGAACATTTCACTTACAAGATGGCAGCCAGCATCATCGTGGGAGGGGAAACCCATGACCACCTGCAGATTGCTGGCAGACCTAATCTGACTATATAAAATTATACCAGGGTCTACCGTAGTGCTCACAAAAGGAGGTCACTGATACAGTACGATATTTAACAGATTTATGACTAACACCAGGTTACAGAGGGCCACCAGAGGCATAGTTTTATACTTACACAAACATCATCAACACAAGGATATTGTACAGAAACTATATTTCATGTGTTTGTTATTAATTTTAACTAATTTTATATTATTTTGTTTTAGCCAGCATTAAAACCATTGGTTTTTATTTTCTTGTGACTGAAGATGTTACCAATCTCTTGTCGAAAGACCCCCTCTCGTTTGCACCTTGTTCTCGCCACAATATGGCTGAAATGTCCCCAATGCGGCGTTAAGCCGTTATCATTCATTCATTCTTGTGGAAAGCCATACCTGTTTCCAGGTTGTAACATATTCTTGCTATGACATTGTTGAAATACTCCCAATGAATTTAGCATTAAACCCTATAATCATTCATTCATTCCTTCATTCATGCTTCAAAAACTTAATGATAGCCAGAAGAAAATGAGGATGCCAATATCACATCATCAAATGAGATATCAATAAGTGTTGTCCATGATACAGTAAAGTAACATTTAGTGTACTTAAAGCTGTACAGCATCAGTATGTAAAATATCAACGGTTATTGTATGTATATGTATATAGGTGGTCTTCACGATGATCGATACTAAGGCTGATTCTTTCTCGAAAGCCATCAATGATTTGGAGCATTGCAGATATGAATTTTCTAGCTCAAAGCAGAAATTTTTGTTGTAAAGTTGTATAAGGGTAGCTTTACCAATGATCGGCTTGTAAACTTCAGACAAAGCTATATGTTCCTCTACACCAGAATTCAGTAGAAACAAGGCATTCTCAAATCCCAATCAACACTGCAATTTCAATGCAGTCTTGAGCCTAGTCTTTCCCATAATAAACTGACGCTTGAGGAGGAAGTTTGTCTTTGTGTAAGCCAGTCCACAGCACCCCAGCAAAGTTTGCTTAGGCCAATCAAAGAATGTGCCAGTTCATACTGGGCCCAATTGCTGCCTGGAGAGCACACAGTTCCTCCGGAGAGACAACCTGGCTACCCCAAGCTTGTCTTTTATGATCCTTTCCAGCCAAACCCAGCTAAGGCCAGTGTTTGGGGAGCTTTGCATACACTGAATAGATGTGGTGTGAAAATGTCCTAACATCCTTGTACACACCCTAGTCAGGTCAGATGTGGGGGGATCTCCTGATGTCTTCTGACATGCTCGCAAGGGTGACATGGGGTCAACACAGCTTCATAACCTCAACCAGGTCAAACACATGAGGAGCCAATTACTACACCAAAATCTTACATAATATCTATGCCAACAATTCCCATCCAACAACATAAAAGCAAATGGCAATAAATGTAAGGTTAACATAAGAAATGAAGTATGCACTAAACACTGATACATCAAACAAATATCATATTTGAACTTAAAAAAACATTAATCATTTCCCATATGGCATGAGTAAATAAAAGGCTTAAAGGGTCCCTTGGTAGTAATTTACAACACATCACGTGCCACCTGAAGTCACCAGAAGATTTTGGATGCCACAGACAACTTGGAGGTCTCTACATGTTTCTTTCCACATGATGAGCATACATGTACTGAATTCTGGACTAGAAGCCTAAAGAGAAGGTGTCTAGGAAAAGACTATACAGGTATGCATTTACCTGCATAATTTAATTATTCATCTACCGTATGACCGTAAGCATCCCAGACACTAGCGTCGGCGAGAAATCTGAAGCAATGTCCGAGTGTACATATCTTGTTTTTCACGATTCCCATTGGATCACAACCCAGCCTAGGGTAGGGCTTCTCCATCGAAACCCAGCTATGAATGAGACACTTGTATGGGTACATAGCCACTGTACCTGAGAGCAAGGATTGTTAGAACGTACTTCGCTGATCAGTTGTGAACAATACCACAGTGGGTATCAGCCTAACCATATAAGCTTATCAGGTTCCATGCATTCTGCAGGATTAAAATACGCAAGATTTAAATTTCATTCTTTTTTGCTCTCTTATTGACAAAGGAGATACACCTATAAGCTTGAGTAAATACGGAATAAAGTTCTTTATTCAATAACAGCTCATTTGCGTGATGTAACAGGGTGTGATTTTCCAATGGACATAAAAAGTCTGTGTGGGTTCAAACCCATGGTTACCAACCCATTCTACTGAATGTGGCCAGGCTAACGAGATAGGGATTTGAAACGGTGATTTCTGAATTTCTATTTCACGCTTCCCACCTAAACTAAAAATAAATTCCCTCCAGTCTAGAGATAGATAGAGCTCATATCCCATCCGACAACGGTAATATTTTCTTCAATATGCAGATATCTTACTTTGCTAATGTCAGATTAATCTTTCTGTGTTATGCATATATTAAAAAAACTCTGGAAGGTCTGCCAACAACCTGCGGATGGTCGTGGGTTTCCCCCGGGCTGTGTCCGGTTTCCACCCACCATAATGCTGGTCGCCGTCGTATAAGTGAAATATTCTTGAGTACGGCGTAAAAGACCAATCAAATAAATAAATAAAAACTCTGATGCACTACAAATGGGTCCTGTACAAGATGGCCGAACTGATGAATGATATACTATCCACATACCCATTACAAATATGTGCTGTTTTCACAAGATTTATGTAAATAAATGATCGAGATCCGAGTAAAATAAAAAGATAACTTAAGACTTCTCTGACCAGTACATATTTTTCATCAAGTAGTGATCAATGTAATTTCTTTGCCCACTTTGAATTTAATGATTTCACTCATTTCCTTTTGCAGATTTCTTTCAACTGGCCTGCTTAATTAAAACTGCATAGCTTAACAGAAAAATCTGTTCCAAATCTCAGCTAGCTGTGCTGTACTATACAAATTAGATCTCACCTACTTTTTTTTCTCGATCTAGCATAGTTATGAAAAGGCCAGATGTAAATTACAATATCAACTATTTGAAGAAGGGAAGTCAACTTTAAAGTCAAATATCAAATTATACCTGCTTATGAGGAAGAATTCGTATTCAGATTTCAAATCATTATGCCATCTTCTTTTCCCTTACAGAAACGTGCATAAGATGTAAAGTTTGTTTTTAACAGGTGATGGGAGGGGATTGGGGTTAAGCGAGTGAGTGAGTGCTTGGGGTTTAACGTCGTACTCAACAATTTTTCAGTCATATGACGACGAAGGAATCATTAGGGTGCATGTACGTGTAATGTGCCTCCTTGTAGCAGGACGGATTTCGACCGCTCTTTTATTTAGTGCTGCTTCACTGAGACGACTTACCGAAGTGGTTGATGTAATAAGTATATAGATCTATTTTTGAGGTTTAGGACACATGAGATAGTATGGAATCATTCCTTGCCCTGTTTATGGAATTTGTAAATTGTCCCACTGGCTCACACTATTTGTGGGGAATAGATGACAATAAGTGGCTGACAAAGGCTGTTTGCACAATCAAAAACCTCAGGCTGAACATCACTTGTCTTCCACCAATATGGTGTGCACATATGTACTTCAGACGTGGGAAAGTTTGTCTGTAACTTACCAAAGGCGGGTGGTTTATCAGATCCAGTCTCTTTCACCTATAAAACCAACCACCATCGAGTTATGACATTCAACAATCAAATGAATACAGGAATTCCCTCTGACCACTCATGAAACACACATTCATTTACCCCTCCCTGCAAAGGGTAAAGAAGAGACTGAGAATTTATGACACATCGGAAAAACATGGTGACTTGGTTGTCATCCTGCCCAGGTGACTGACTTTACACAATTATCCCCCACTTAACTCAGAGCTAAAGTGTAATTAGAGCACAGAACGCAAAGGACCCAGCCTCACATTTCAAATACCAGGGACAATGAACTTTGAGTAGCAGCATAGCAAATTACTGAATGACACATGTCTATATAGTGGAAACCCGGAGCATTGAGAAAGAACAGCTGGGCATCTTCTAACTGTGAAGAGTTAATTCTCCAACCGTGAAGCTGTGAGAAAAACAGAAAAACAGCCACCACTCCAACTTTCTCTTACAACAACTGGAATCAATGCAAGGTGTCAGCATTCAGGGGGGGGGGTGGGGTGGGGAGGGTGTCTCGAAAAAATGGACACCTTTAACAAAATTTATTTATTTATTTATTTGATTGGTGTTTTACGCCGTACTCAAGAATATTTCACTTATACGACGGCGGCCAGCATTATGGTGGGTGGAAACTGGGCACAGCCCGGGGGAAACCCACGACCATCCGCAGGTTGCTGGCAGACCTTCCCACTTATGGCCAGAGAGGAAGCCAGCATGAGCTGGACTTGAACTCACAGTGACCGTATTGGTGAGAGGCTCCTGTGTCATTATGCTGCGCTAGCGCACTAACTGACTGAGCCACCTGGCCCCACCTTTAACAAAAGAAGTCCAAATAATAGACTTGAACATCATTTACAACATCAAAATACTTGACATCAATGGTCTTGCACATGTTAAAAGACAACGTACCAAAAACTTGATCAACTGATTGACTGGCACACAGACAGAGGAAGCCACAAACACAGTAACTTCAGCTGCTTGTCACATAGAGGGACAGTTACAACCTATTCAATACATGCCAATTTTATTACAGGTCCTGGCTACTGATGTTCCACAACAATTCTACATCGCAAACTGGAAATGGCAGTAAATCTGGTAAAGGGTAAACTTGTTGTAAGTAAACAAACCTAGCAGCTGGAGCTTCTTATTGCAAAACACAAGACAGCTTGTGTAGGAGGTGGTATACAAAAAAACTTGACGTAACTCAATGCCATAGCCAACACTGACACAAGGCTGAACCACATTGCTTGCATGATGTTCATCAGGGAATAGCTTGACGGGTGAATCAGCCTTCAGTTCAATTAATCTGACTGACTGTTTTATCAAATGGAATCTAATGCCACACTTACAGGAAACATGAAAGGCAAGAATCAAACCAAGATGATGTTTTAGGGGAAGTGAAGAAAGCTATACCCAAAAATGAGAAACTTACATTTTTAAGGCATATTTTACATGTCACGCCCCTTTTTTATGAATATTTTCCGCTTGCAAATGATGTTAACAGTGAATCCAAGTAGCAACACCTCAGCCCCCTCCCCCTTTCAGATTCTTCTTCAAACAGAGCTGTTTCAACATCTGTCACCTTGGTGTCACAACAGCAGGCTATATACTCATCTTTCAAACTACCAAGGCCTTGGGAAAACTGTATTTAAAGCTATTTTAACTTTTCAAGTTAGGAAGCTTTTTTGACTGTTACATGCCAGCTCACATCCTAAACTGCATACCAAAGAAACAAAATTCTAACTTTTATTTATTTAGCTGATGGGTGTTATGCGCCCTGTGCAAGAATATTTCACTTATACGACGGTGGCCAGCATTATTTATTTATTTATTTATTTATTCGATTGATGTTTTATGCTGTACTCAAAAATATTTTATTTATATGATGGTGGCCAGCATTATGGTGGGTGGAAACTGGGCACAGCCCGAGGGAAACCCACGCCCATCCACAGGTGGCTGCCAGACTTTCCCACGTATTTTAACTACTTAATTTAACTTTTCATGTACAGGTGTGCAGGTGATCTGCAACCAACTTCATGGAAGATCACATGAAACAGACCAGTACTAGAAGTATTTATCCTGAAAACCCCTGTCTAAGGCTGGGAGAGAACCAACGGCCAGGGATCTGATGGTATAAAAACTTAGTTCTTTATCTGTTGTTACGACTACTAGTAAGGTCATCATCATGTTTTCACATGTACCTGTCAGTACCCACAGGGTATAGATGTTTCCTCCAAGTTCTGTAAATGGGCATGTTAATTTTAAGGTGAAGTGACTTAATTGGCATGTGCTCTGTTGGCATATAGAAACAAAATGAACAGAAACCTGGGAACTCTACAAAGTAAAACTGTTCTCTAGATCTAGTAGGGATGCTAATCAATCCTTCAATCAATCTAGATGGACGTATGGACAACATCACTCCATAATACCAACCATCATTACAGACAGGCATGTAATAATATCACAAACTTGTTCAGCTTAGCAATTTTTTTTTTTATGACAGTTAAGGCTGTAGTGATCGACGTCATTCTGTATAAAACACGCAGCATTTAATTTATGAAAAACTCATCCTAAGACATCCTACATGTAGGTAGGTGTTCAGCAACAAGAAAATAACAAATTAAGTCATATGAGTACACAGGGCTCAAGCTGGAGTTCTGCACTTTTTGATCATGACATGCAGACAGAGCTTCTTCGTAATTTTGGATTTAAGGCAGCTAGATTTGGACAATCATCGTTATAATTAACACTAAATCTTATGGCTGCACAAAAATATCTGATTTAAAGACATTAATTTTTTAATACCAGAAATTAGGTGAAAAAGAAATAAGTGGTAGAACTCACATGTTTATTTCAAATCACTGGAGTTATATATCCAACCAGAGAACTCCTCGCACGATCTGTTGCTGCCACAACAGTTTAGTAATTGATTGGTGATGGCAACAGCAAAAACCAGGGCTTGACAAAGTAGAGGCAATATAGATAATGACACAGCTATTAGACTGCCATTGAGATAACATCCTGGCAGAGAAATTACCTGGTGGCAAACTTACAGCCATACCGCCTCCTTTCCCAAATCCAGCAAGGCTAAGTGAGTGCTACTACCCCGACAATAAAGAGCAGTTAGATGGATATATGAGAGTCATCTGCTCTGACACCGTCATGTCCGGCCAGCTGCAAAAATCTACTGCTTCTTTCCACTTTCCACCATTTGTTTGCTGCCTAGCCTACCTTGCTAAACCCAGGGCTATAATGGCAGGAAGGAAGCCCTGTGACCATTTCCTGCTTTTACTGCAACATCCATCAACAGGTAGTGATTTGAGCAGTGTGATACCAGCACCTATGCCAGTTATGACACTGTGACACTGGCCGTGAACATATCTGACCAACACATGGTCCAACTGATTCCCAAGGTGGTCCGTATGGCAGTGACATGGTAATCTTGGCAACCCAAATATAGCAGATTGTGAAGTTGGTGCTAAACATATGGGCTTTGGGTTAAAAATGTTACGATAATAGCTTTCATTATTTTACTTCCACAGAATTCTTTGAGCATTGATAAAGTGGATCAATGGAATAGAAATTGCATTACGAGCATAGGGCCTACGAGGCCATCCGGAACACGTACACACCATATGCAACACAAATATTCCCCACAACAGAAATTTATCAAATTGTGTCTGACGTAACACTGAAATAATTTTCACGTCCAACACAAAAACATTTTCTGAGAATCATGGTGTTAAAGAACAATCTTGCTTATAGATGTATACAATGAGAATTTATCAATTATTATTATAATGTATTCATAATGTACACTGGAATGATTTACATGTCTAACTTATCGTATTTGAACGTTTCTGTGCTTTTGTTCGACCCACTTTCAAGATAATGACACAAGAGGCCAATTTTTATTTTGCATACTTGATTCACATCCAACACCTTCTCCACATCAAACTGTATGCATCCTCTAATTTAGTTACATGTAGATTTTCCTCTTTTTATGTTTATCCTATAGAAGACAGAGGAAAGAAATCCATTATTTTGCTATGTATAGCTATACCTCTGTGTAATAAGAAACTACACGTATATTTGCTGTAAGATTAAAATTATTTTGATATATTGACGTATATCACTTTGTAAAAATGGCAGAAGGCCATGGTGAGCAGATCATGTATCTCTTTTCGCATTGAAATGTAATCAATTTATCTACATAGTAAATGCAAGGATATGGACTTCCTATATCATACAAACTCAACAAACAATATATCTTAGATCAGTGTTGAAATTCAAGAAAAATTTTAAAACAAAAAAAAGCAATTAGTAGTGTGTGAAACTAAATAAGTACATGGCTAAACCACTATAACTGTACTTTAGTTATAATTTCATTCATCAATTCATTCATAATGTTACATTTACTATAAAAGTATTAAAAATTTTTTAAAAAAGTATAATTTCAAGTGAAGTACAGTTGTTTTTCTTTTCTTTTCAAAATATAAAGTCTTCTCAGTCTGACAGGGTAATAATAATGAAAGTGTCAAATTGGCAATCATACAAAAATTACAATTACTGTCTAGTAGCGAGTTGAGGTTGAAGTTAAAATGGAGTGTTGAAGAAAACGCCACCAGTTTTTATACACCTTTAAACAACTGGTGATAATCCCACACTAAAGAAAGAAATTTGTCTTTCTTGACTACTTGACTAATTGCCCATGCTAATTAGGACTATTATAGTAGCTTATACAACAATGTTATGCTTTTCATGTGAAACTGCTTTAATGTACCACATGTGTAACTCCATACAGCAATTCATACATGAAAAGGAACATGTACTATTGAAGGGTATGGTTTTAAGGAACATGAAAACAGGTTTGCCTCCCCCCCCCCCCCAAAAAAAAAACATTTTTTTCATTTTTGGATGCAAATTTTATATTTTTAATAACTTTAATTTATACATATTTTCTGCCAATGCTGGCAATACTTAGCTCAATTTAGGCCCCCCTTCTCCCCCCTTCCCCTTTCCAAAAAAAAAAACCTGGTCAAAGTTGTTCTGATAGCTATCACCATTGACTTCACGACAGCACGATAACCTATTTCTTCCACCTTTCCGCATATGAAAGAGCAACTTTCAGAGCAATTTATGCATATTTTATTTTGATTTTGGAAACAAAACTGCATTGGTCAGATTGGCCAGTTTCCGAGCTTCACAGAACGTGTAACTTTATCAGTCTATACAGAATAATGCCTTCAGAATATGCCTAAATAAATGCCTTGCAAACATGCGAAAATGTTGAAGAATTACAGTACTTCATTTTCGACCAAGTGACTGGTGGGGCCATACAAAAAAAAACTGTAGTTTAAAGCTAGTTTTACACACCAAGAAGACACCTGATACATTTTTTTGGTCTTTTTATACGTTAGAACACATTGTATACTACATATTAAGAAAAAACAACCAAGAATTTCATGAATCCTTTAAGTTACATATCATTCTCACTCACATATACTTGTACTGTCTCACTGACCCCGAACATCCATCTTGGAACACCAATGTCTCTTTCGAAGCATAGATTCACATCAAATAATTTTCACAAATGGACAACATTAAATGACCAACATGTCTTAATGGTCAACTTGAACAAGACTGGCTTTGTAATGTCAAGGAAGTGATTGTTCTTACCACAAAAACAGTTTCTTTCACCTCAAAAACATGCACAAGAAAGACCATCTTTTGAACAGCTGAAATCATCAGTTTATATATTTCAACTGCGTAACAGTACCCTATCTATTTTAACACAGATGTTGAATACAAACATACAAAATTATTGCTAATCACCTTGATAGGTCTGAATTAATATAGTTCTGGATTTCCCAAAGTTTTCCCTAAATATTTATGATCCTCCTCATGATGCCTTCATACTTGCTGCTTATTTTAAGTAAACCTTATAGTTTGTTATCATTTGCATAAAATTCCAAAAAAAAAGAAAACAATTCACGTTTAGACTATAAATAAAGCAATACATTCTGATCATAAAATGTTCCATTAAATTAATGTTCACTAAACTTTTCAAGTTTGGTATGAATTTCAGTTATAAATTACATCTGATGATACAGGACTTTATACTTTGCTTTCCACAACAGAAATGTCAGAACATAAACACAACAAATATGAAATGGTGAACGAAATGGGTGAATAAATACAACTGACAAAACACCAAACCACTCTACCACAAAATAAAAGGCTACAAAAAAAAAACAATACTTTTGAAACATTTATAATAGAATAAGACATACATCTGGCACAATGAACAACCATGGCAGGCATTCCACACCAAATACTGACAATACAAAGTAACCAATCAAGATGTAGGAAGAACAAACTACGGATAGGACAACATGCATGACAAATGAAAAGCTAAGCTGGTATAGGCAATGGATGAATAATGGACTTACCCTGATGGTATGGTACATAGCGCTGGTCAATGGTGGGAGGGAACGGGACATAACCCGCATGTCCGCTGTGGCCTGGAGGAGGAAAACCATAATGATGGGGCCCATGTAAAGCATACTCATAACCTTCATACATTGTCTGCTGCTGCTGATGATGATGCTGCTCTTTCTGATTGAACAGGTCTTCTTCAAACTTTATTGCAGCTAACATTCAAAATAGTGGATGAGTGCTTTTAAAGTAAAAGCACGACCGAAAGAGAAAGATAACTATTCAATCAGCGTAACGGGTAAATGTGATGCCCCTATGTTCCTATTATCACCCAAGACAAGCAAGTAGGAATCAGTGGTAAGGAGGTACACCCCGATGGTAATGGTAGTCCATGGAACAACATGCAGATGCCAAACCCCCACACGTAACGAGTCAAAACTGGGAACCGCTAGACAATCAACCCCAGCATGTTTTTAGGCAACAAACGAGACTGATCACATGACTACTGGGTGTATTTTAAAAATTTACATTGTTCTTTGTTGTTTAGAAGTTGGGCACTGGGCCAGCCCCAGCTTCCCAGTCTCTGCAGCCCTGGACAAACAGAGAACCAGCGAAATGTTTAACTTCCTCACAAACACACCCAACATACAAAGATATAGATTTGCTTTGTCAAGTCCCAGACACAGAAAAAGCCAGCCAACCCTACTTCCTCACAAAATCTTTCTTGAGACCAAGTTGAAACAGTGTTTAAAACAAGCCCCATTCTTTTGTACCAAGTCAGATAGAGAATATTTCTTTCTTTACTGCATGAGTGTCATTCCGTCACAGGACAACACTTAAAAGCCTTCTAACCATCTACAAAATACAAGTACTACAGCCTCCCAGTCCGAACATGAATGCATAAAATAGACCACAATACAATGCCATTTAATATACTCTTGTTTTTCTTATCTTTATATACACAATAGCAGAGATTACAAATTCTTCAAACGTAGCTGTATAATGTATTCAGCAACTCAGTACTACTGTAATACGGCCAGACTAGCTAGAGCTGGATTCCAACCTGTGAGGGCCACGGTTCATGAACTAGATTCCAACCTGTGAGGGCCACAGTTCATGAACTAGATTCCAGCCTGTGAGGGCCACAGTTCATGAACTAGATTCCAAACTGTGAGGGCCACAGTTCATGAACTAGATTCCAGCCTGTGAGGGCCACAGTTCATGAACTAGATTCCAACCTGTGAGGGCCACTAGATTCCAACCTGTGAGGGCCACAGTTCATGAACTAGATTCCAAACTGTGAGGGCCACAGTTCATGAACTAGATTCCAAACTGTGAGGGCCACAGTTCATGAACTAGATTCCAAACTGTGAGGGCCACAGTTCATGAGCTATTTACAAGGACTATTAACCCAGAGAAAGATTCGGACAACGCTGTCGACAATACCTGAGCTTTTATTAACTGCTGGCTATTAAATAATTCTGACATAGAAGTTCTGAATCAAACATATCTTGAGTCTAGATTCTGTTAGCTATATATGGATTCTCTTTTCAATAAAGTCAAAGAGATCTGCCACATACACTAGAAGCAAACCTATAACTCAAAGGCCTTGTTGAGGACAAGTGAACCACAATGTCAAGTACCAGAAAAATGGTAAGTCAAGTCTTTTCCCCAAAATTTTAAATGTAAAAAATCTGTCTAGGTACTATTTATGCTATGTTAGTCTGTGAACTGCATTTAAAAAACATAAAATGTAAGCCAGCTCTTGCTGAAAAAAATTCACAGCCCTGACCGGGTGACGTCATGCTGTGAAACTGCCGGGATTACATACTTAGAAGCCCTGAAAAGCATTAGCCTGGAGACAAATCCACAATTACCCAATGTGCTTTTCCACAGGCCATGATACGGACTTTATCTGTAGTTATCCGTATGCGTGCACCACTTAATTAAAACCCAGAAAGTAAAACAGTTTCACAGCAAATATTTTGGATGATAACATAAGATACACTGGACCCTTTAAAAAGAGCAAATGACATAACATGATGGTATTCGCATTCTGGCCACCGTAGATGACACGAACGGAAACCTTTCCAGTTTGTATGACATGAATTGGATGAATCCATGAGATGTTGGTTGTACAGTGGAAAAATTAGCATGGTTTTGCATAGCCTCCCAAGTTGAGCGGCATGCGGACAGTACCGACAGTGACACAACAGACCAGATACGTGAATAATGGTCGGATAATGGCGGATCAGTCGATGTATGATTTTACCACATTATTCAACCCCCATATAATTCTACACGTACATGTAGTTTTCAGTACATTGAATATTTATATTATTGAACATACACACTTGGCTGTAAACCTATGATTGTGTGAAGGGGTCACATTCAATAAACGCCTTAAATGAGGAGAGAGTCCTCCGTGGTTCAGTTGGTTAGCGCGCTAGCTCAGCGTAATGACCCAGGAGTCTCTCACCAATGCGGTCGATGTGAGTTCAAGTCCAGCTCATGCTGGCTTTCTCTCCGGCCGTATGTGGGAAGGTCTGTCAGCTACCTGCGGATGGTCGTGGGTTTCTCCCGGGTTCTGCCCGGTTTCCACCCACCATAATGCTGGCCGCCGTCGTATAAGTGAAATATTCTTGAGTACGGCGTAAAACACCAATCAAAAAAAAAAAAAATAAATGAGGAGATAAATGATACGCAGATGGTCAATAGGCGTATACATAAATTTCACTGCAAAAAGTGCCTTAGTGGTAGAAAATGTTGAAGATTTACAGCATATACACATGCGCATACCTATGCAGTCATTAATAAATACTGTTAGATGAATAGCTCATCAATTTATGGAAGGTGTTTAAATGACTGAAGTCAGCACATCTACCGTAATTCGTTGACCTTTTGGACAACTGAGCAGCACTCATCGTCAGAATGCTCGATGGAAAATTGACAAAACAGGGTCAGGGACTCTAGGGGATTCTGATCTGATCAGTTAAATACTGCACCATGGTGGTTGATGGTTCTCACCCTTATGATAATATAGAAAGTGATTTCCCGAGCCACACTGCCTTTTGTGTACTATCATTTGTTCACTACGGGCAATGACGGACACCAAACTGTTTAATAGCCTGTTACACAACTTAATTTATTATATAAACTCATCTGTAAGAGTTTGTGCAGCAAACTGACAACACACGTGCAGGTTACAGCAAACATGTTGGTAACACACTAAATTTCTACTCTGACCTTGGGCCCTCTTCTTGTAAGAAAATCTATTTTCAGCATCTTTGTTTGCATCAAAACATACATGCGTCTTGACACCTTATCAGCGGAGGCTTTAACAATATGGAGGATCTAACAATATCATTCTTTGTGTGGAAATTTATGGGGTGGATGAGGGTTAATCTAAAACTGACAGTGTATTCAAAATCAAACAGCCAAGTTAGTACTGATAAATCACAACTTCACCCAGCTCTGGGTTAGCCTTTGAAATTCCAACATTATCTACAGAATCCGTCAATAACAGCAGAGACCCGACTCAACCACCTGTTGTTTTGTTAATTATTTTGAATTCTACCTGTGGTAAAAAGATTACATGTAAGTGTTGTGGATATCTTTGTAATACGCCTATACCAGCACATAACTTTAAGATGGATTTACTGAAATGGTGTAACAACAAATTCTAACCTGAAAGTTCAAGGGACAAAATGACAGAATACCACATATGTGAGGCTTTGAAAACTTCCCCCTGTATTTCACAGCACGTCTACTGTAATTGGTTTATCAGTCAGGCTGAGGTACATATCGCTAAAATACATCTGCATGCTGATTTGTTGTATTTATGGGACTGTGAACAGACAACACCGTTCCCCGTATGATGCAGTGTAGTTGACAGTTGGAGAAGCAATCGTTAGCTTGCCAGTTTGACAAGAACATGCACTGAGACAGTTTTGGAATAAGCAGATTTGTAAATAACTGTGACTTGATACTTTCTTCGTTTTAATTCACGGATAAAAATAAAGGTGTTGCCTGGAATTCTTTCAGCCTGTATCCACCAGACTATTTTCATCTCGCCAAGCATGCGCACTGTATTCCATCCCATGGTGAATTGTCAAGCCATAGGTCGAGGCGAGGAAACAATCACCTACCTTACCAATGTGGCAGTCTTAAGTTCTAACTCTAACATGCCAACCAACCACGTATCATTCGTGCATTATCTGATTAAAATGGCCACTGGATGGTGACATCATCCATATATATCCATATGTTTTAACTCTGGTCCACATTTTCTCAATCTGTGGCTTTTCTTTTTTGCCATTTGTGTAACTTAACAGAATCGTGTACTGTGTTACACAGAAGCAAAACATCAGCATGGCACGATCTCAAGATCAGTAGTAAAAGTCAAGCGGTTGCCTCCTGTGGTGAGCCAAGCCCAATACCTTTGCTGCTGGCTGCAATGACATCACAAGGTCAAAGGTCACTCTACTGTATGTATGTATGTATGTTTGAGGTCTAGCATCATACCTAACAATGTTTCAGTCGTATGATAATGATGAGTCATCAGGCGTGTGTACATATAATGTGTCTTCTTGTGGTTGGGCGAGTCCAGGCATGACACCCCACCCAGTCACATGATACTGCCACTGGGCCAACCAGTCCTGTTTCCTTGCTCTAACCTCTAAATGCTGAGCCCCAATGGACACATGTACCAAGTGTTTGGTGTGAACAGGTTTGATACAGAGTTTCCCCGACTTCAAACCACTCTATTGTAGTGAAGTAAATTTTCTGATGTTTGCTCACCTATTTCTAATAATTTTCTCAGGTTTTGTGTTCTAAATGAATGGATTCAATTTGAGATACATCAAACTAACTAACTGCAGTTTGGAAGACTCAGCACTGGACAATGGAGATATGCTTCAAATACACTGGACTCACCAAAGAATATACAGTGTTAAACAAAACCTTCCACCATAGTGGTTGCAGAAAACCTGATTACCCTGAATGTAAAGCTGCAACATTTGTGCAAGGTTTATATTCCTGTAAGTAAGGTAGAGAGCTATAAAGAGAGCTCTGCAAGGAAAGCAAACATGTTAACTACAAACTGAATAACCAAGATGACAAAATTTATTCATTTATTTATTTAATATTCAAGAATATTTCACTTATACGACGGCGACCAGCATTATGGTGGGTGGAAACCAGGCAGAGCCCGGGGGAAACCCACGACCATCCGCAGGTTCAAAGATGACAGAAAACTATAAAACTAAACACTCATGCAACAGTCAGGATAAACCATGAATGATTATTTTGTAATTAACATGTTTGCTTTCTTTGTGTATATACTGAATTCCAAAAGAAACGTGAATTTTTTCAATGTCAAATCAAAAGTACATTCCGAGTAATCAAAAGTGTGTAGATATGTAATGGATGTTCCAGAAAGTGTTTTTCAGTTTTAAAGATGAGTATCTTCTGCAAAAGCAGCGACCGCATCAAAGTCAAAGAGCCATCCGCAACATTGAGGCAGGTTGGAACGTCTCACGTGTCACCGGGCATTATGGTATTCATCAGTCCACCATATACAGACTCCTTGAACGCTACCAGCAGACAAACACAATTAATGACTGTCACGCCAAAGTTTCACAGTCAATTCCCGATTGTAGGAATTGGTTCGTGGAAGCAGCCACTACAGCTCAATACACACTTGGAACAACGAACCGACCAGCACCAATACTGCACGTAGCCAACTCAACGACGCAGGTTTGTGTTGCGGTTGACCTTATGTTAGTTCATGTTTGACTCCACGTCACGGACACACTCGACTTAATTGGGCTGCAGGTCATCGGAACTGACGCAATGGGCAATGGCAGAATATTGTCTTTTTGGATGAAAGTCAATTTTGCATTGACGCAGTGGACGGCCGAGTGAGGGTATGGCAACATAAAGGTTCAGTGATCCATGTGTATTAGAGAATGACCGTTGGGGAGTGCCTTCAAACATCTGGGGGGCAATCAGCTGGGGACGTGACGTTCCGCCTGTGATCTTCCAAAACAATGGACAGGGAGGCACCAAGGCGCAGCGCTACGTCGATGAAATGTTGAGGACAGTCATTCCATTTTTTGCTTGAAGACGCCATCTTCTTCTACAGCAAGATAATGCAAGGGTACATACTGCAAGATTGACACAAACATTTCTACTGAACAAATGCATCCTGACGATGGATTGGCCAGCCTTAAGTCCAGATTTAAATCCTATCGAGCACCTCTAGGATGAAATTGAACGCCGCATTCGCCATCAACTCCTCCAGCCAGTTGCCTTGCAACAACTACAACAAAGCTTCGTTGACGCTTACAATAACATTCCTCGGAGGTTCATCTGAAGCCTTTCAACAGCATGGGTAGAAGATGTGCTGCTGTTGTCGACCGTAAAGGTGGGGGTGGGGGTCTGGGGTGGATTAGTCACACTCATTATTGATGTCATTTTTATTCCATCAGAAAAAACAATTCCCAAAAGGCGTAGTTGTTGAGCCAAATTAAATGAGTTCTCCCATTTCCAGTCATTCAGAAGAATCAGCACGAAATGAGCTTTTAATTGCGTTACTGTCTTGTTGTGTAAGAGAAATATGTTTTAATAATGTCATCCGGCTCTTACTCATTTGTAGTTTGTACTATTTCTCCCATTCGCATTTCTTTTCGAATTCAGTATATATAAGCCTGAACACTTCTTTCTGCAGTACATTTCTGCAGACGCATACATGTGTTTTATACAATACAATATGGATACCAAAACGTTGACAAACAGACACTGACATAAAAATGGAAAATCCATCCCTCCAATGGCTCTACAAATCAACACAAAATCTTAATTCCAGCACCAGTTTGACTGGAGGCTCCTTATAAAATGAAGAACCATTTTGGAAGTATGTCCTGATCTGAGTTGTGAGAATAATAAAGAACCATGTCGAAGTCCACAACAGAGCAGAAACAGCTGAAAGTGGAAGAAACTGTCCAAAATTGAAAGTCACTCTTAAACTTGCTTTGGTTAAGCCACCATACATATACCAACTTTCACTAAAGAATAGCACATTGCTCTGAAAAAAATTTTTTTTTCTTACTAACTTGGATAAAACAGACACTAACTTATGGTGAAGTCATATGTCTATTAACTTTCAAATCAATATAAGTGGAAAACTGTTTCATGACTCACAGATGGTCGTATTTAGTGCAAACCTATAGCTCTTCCTCCTCCAGCCTCAAACATGTCAAATACCAGTAGGACATAATAATCAGAAACAGTTCCTCTTGAAACACTAAGGGGCCCAATGAACCACAGGAAAAATTTGCAATAATGTAATGTGACACTCAACAGCTACTCAATGCACACAGGATAAAAAAAAAAAAAACTTCAATTAAATAGCATATGTTCATTTACCTGCAAGATTTCATACCATACAATCTTATAGAAACCTTGGTTAATCAATTTTCAATGAATCCAAAGCCCATTTTGCTTAATTAACTCAAACAATCACACACGGCGACACACTGTTCTATTATCTGAGGCACACTGGCCAAAATACCGGTGTGTATATAGAATTTGTAAGACTATTACTACAAAACAAGAACAGTAAGTTGTATCCAGCCATGCCAGTATTACTATCGGCCAGGTACAAAGAATGGCATGATTAAACACAACTGTGTCTGCACAATCACTTAATCAGGTGTACAGAAGAAACAGAAGTTCTATAATAAGTACCTTAAATAATAAATCAATTCTATTACCTCTTGATTAAAAAAAACCAAAAAACAAAAAAACAACATCACTGCAACATTTATCTGCACAAAAAATCAAACCGTGTAATTAGGTAAATTTATGAAACTAGGTACCCTCCTGTATGGCAAGTAAGCTACAAGGCAGAAAAAAAGATCAAAGAAGGAGCTAGACCTGGTCCCAGCTGGCTAGTAAGGACTGACCTGGAAATTCCATGCTGTCCCCTGTCCCGTCACCAAGACTCTGACAGCTAACCTGGAAAGATAGGCAGCCAAGCACTGGTAGTCCATGACACTGACCTTGTTATATAACCCCACTCTAAACCCCGCCTATTGATACCTACGCCTTTGACACCGCAGTCCACTGAGCTACTGGGGACACAGCAAGGTGACAAGACACTCTGGTTAGAGCCAGATTCCTCACCAATCTTCACCAGCCACATTATAACACTGCTCTTGGAGCGTCATCAATTACTGCTAAGTCCAGCAAGTCCTTGCAGGTGGACTGCTGCATCAGAAGGCAATTAGACCACCTATCGGTGCTGCACTGGAGAAATATCCTGAAGGCAGGTTGAATATGACAGCCTCAAGATAATGTAAATGTGTCTTCATGAAGGGTAGGAGGTGATATAACCTACATGTATGGCAGATTACAATACGTTCTGTTTGGATTAATGGAATGAGTCACCACCGCACCTTCAGCATTAAGGTTAACTATTGAAGTACGCCGCCTCTGATACCAAAAGCAGCTGAAGACCATGAAAAATAGGTAAATTCCTACTGTAAGGCAAAATGACCATAAAATCTACTTGCTTCAAGATGGGTTGTATTGCAGTTTCACCTGTAGTAAAGAAGATTTCTAAAATTATTGGCTACAATTAAGGGTAAAGATCAAGCAATAAAGTTTAATTCTTCGGAAAAGTTAAATTTATGTCACAGGAATGTAAGGATGCCATTCAAATAAAAAGATTCACTCATCCAAAAAGCGTGGATCAGATACACAGATGCATGCACTAAATACAACCATCAACTTTTGATTCAATCTTCTGATGTGTTCAGCAGTTGTCAAATGTACGCTGTCCTATTCACGGCTTGAAAATACGTCTACGTACTGCATACATGTTTTGACTGCTAACTTTAAACTTAAAAGACATATTTTCCAGAACATGTCCTCTTAGAATTCTTGAAATTTCTGTTGGAGACAGTCTAGATACAATATTGAGCATATCAATGCCACATTTTCCTTCTTCATGCCAATCCTCTAAAAGCCATTCAAGCAGCCAATAATATTAATATTGATTCAGTAAATCAATACATAAACACAACTATTATACCAGCTTTGGAAATATCATTTCCAGAGCCTAAGGTCAATGTGTATGTGAGGGAGGAAATTATCTCTCAGCTAAGGAAGGAATAAGTTGATAATCAAAGGGAGGGAAGTGTAAATGCAATTAAGCACCTATCTTCACCTGACAGTGAGGCTTTGTATAAATGGGTCACTACACCGCAATTTAAGTCGCATGACATGGGCTTGGCAAACCATTAGTTTTGTAAGATTTTCATTCATTATACAAAAACCAACCCACACAACCACAACAGTCAATGCCACTTTTTTCTCAGGTTCAAAGACTCAAGGTTGGTGTGACTTTGTCAGGCATTATTTGCACAACAAGCTTTTCAAGGTCATTCACGAGAAAAACAGCACTAGAGACAGAAGTCATGTTCATAGCCTTTGAAATCCCATAGAGAAGTCCTTTTAATAACTCCTTCAACACGTCTACATAGTTATCTTTCACCTAAATAGAAAATTTGGCATCCAATACTGTTTTGGAAAAGCACCATAAATGTATTAATGGCATCTTCATTCACTAACAAAATCTGGAACTGTCATGCACAGATAATTTGTTTATAGGCTTACAAGAACAAGGTCAACTTAATCTTGCTGAATTTTTAACAGAACATTTGTTTACACACCAACTATCAAATATTGGAACAAAGTACATGCATGCAACTGTTAAATAAAGACACATAGGCCTACTCAAGAAAATTTCACTTATATGACAGCAGCCAGCATTATGGTGGGAGGAAACTTGGCAGAGCCAGTTAGGTTAATTGATGGTTGTTAACAACTGCTGACTGATACACACAAAGGTCACAGACATGTGTCAGATTTTTTTCTGATAAAAGCTCATCTTCAGCTTTAGCAATGAAAAGAACCATGAGCACATGAAGGTGTCAGATTTTCTAATAAAAAACTATCTTATGCAAAACAAAAGGAAAAAAACTGGCACTTTCATACACTTGTGCAGAGTATAATAGAGTGGCAGTTTCTAACTGTGTATCAACAAACAACTTTACGACAGTACATACAACAAACTCTCGGAAGAAACACCATCATGAAATCGTTTAAGAGGAGAACTGTGGCAAATCATGACTTGAAACATAAAACATAAAAATTGCACAATGAGTTCAATTAAAACAGAAAATATATAGTGTAAAAAAGATGTGGATATTACTACATGTATATGAAATAGTCAGAATAGTATTATACACCGGCTTGAAAACAACTGCCGCCCCATTATATAAGATCTTTCCAACAATTTATTCAATGAACACTTTTAAATACAGGCAGCAGCTTGATCATTAAATACTATTTAAAAAGTGAAATATGCATGTATGTATCCTCACACAACACGTAGATGGCTTGATATTACCAGCAACAAATATAGGGAGGACACGTAGGCAACTATTAAGGTTTTCCACAAACCTCTGAAATGCCAAGGTCCCTGCAGAATATATCAATTGTAACTGCTGTGAGATTCTTTGCTGAATGTGCACTATAGTTTTCTTAACCATCAGTTTATGCTTTCCCCAATGCATACATGACTGCGTTCGAATATTCCAATCCACCCACTATGAGCAACTATGTTACTTAGCACTTAAGGAAGTTTATGCATCCATGCTAGAGTTGGGATACTACATTCCTGGGGCTTGAACTTTCTTTGTTTTAATACGAGTAATGTTGTGTTCCAAGTTTGCTATTGATTGGGTTGATAGGTTTGATACCCAATGTTCTAATCAAACCCAAAATTTTACATGTTAAATAAAATGCATGGAGAATAATGTTTAGACAGACATAATATGCCTAACAAACAACTAGGAATAATAAATACATCATGTGTGTATTTATATTAAACATGTAATGTCCTTCCGCCTGCAGCCAACACACTAATGATCTGCACCGCCCATCACAGCCACTTCCAGTGAGAAAACGGACAAAGGTGAGAAAACAGACACTTCCAGAGAAAACGGACACTTCCAGTGAGAAACACTAAGACAATTAAGGTGCTAAGTGTACATTCACATCTCTGTCAATTAATGCAACCTCGTTATTCACCATTTCTGCCCATTAAAAAAAAACAAAAAAAAAAAAAAAACCTCAGCCATATTATAAGCAACAGTGCAAAAGATAGTGTGTTTACAAGAAAATGGAAGAAAACGTCAAAAGATTTAGAACAGATTGGTCAAGTTCAACGACAGTGCTTGGGGTTTAACATCGTATCTAACAATTTTTTAGTCATATGAGTGAGTGAGTGAGTGCTTGGGGTTTGACATCGTACTTAACAATTTTTCAGTCACAAGAGTGAGTAAGTGAGCGCTTGGGGCCTAACATCGTACTTAACAATTTTTCAGTCATGTGAGTGAGTGAGTGAGTGAGTGCTTGGGGTTTAACATCGTATTTAACAATTTTTCAGTCATAAGATTGAGTGAGTGAGTGCTTGGGGTTTAACGTCGTACTTAACAATTTTTCAGTCATATGAGTGAGTGACTGAGTGCATGGGGTTTAACGTTGTACTTAAAAATTTTTCAGTCATAAGAGTGAGTGAGTGAGTCCTTGTGGTTTAACGTCGTACTTAACAATTTTTCAGTCATATGAGTGAGTGACTGAGTGCATGGGTTTAACGTTGTACTTAACAATTTTTCAGTCATATGAGTGAATGAGTGAGTGAGTGAGTGCTTGGAGTTTTACATAGTACTTAACAATTTTTCAGTCATATGAGTGAGTGAGTGCTTGGGGTTTAACGTTGCACTTAACAATTTTTCAGTCATGTGAGTGAGAGAGTGAGTGAGTGCTTGGGGTTTAACATCATACTTAGCAATTTTTCATTGTCATATGACCATGAAGGAGACCTTAGAGTGCAACTAATGTGCTTCCATGTTGCAGGATTGATTTCCATCGCTTTTTATCTTGTGCTGCCTCACTGAAACGACTTACCACAGGCAAGTAAGCCGCCCCACCCGAGCCATTATACTGATATGGGTCATCCAGTCAATCCCCGTAAAACCCTTAATGTTGAACGCCAATTAACAAAGTTACTTCCTCTTTTAAGGTCTTAGGTGTGACCCGAACCAGGATTGACTCTGGATCTACCACCTACCGACATGGACACTCTATCAACTGTGTACCGTGGCCAGTGTAGTTCAATGACAGGTTTGTTCCATATTAATCACATGTGGTATAAGTTTGATGAAAATATTTCAAAGAGTTGTCTTACACCGAAGCCGCTCGTCAGATGAATCATGCACGTTTTACATGATGGGATGTCAAAAATGGACCAACAGAGTGAGTTATGCAGCTGCTTGTCACAGATGAAAATTAACCAAGGTCACACCCAGTCAGACTGAAGAAGGCTTCCCCAGTGCTTTATAGTGCATGAGGAATAAACAAACATGTCTGCTATAGCATGCAATAGATGAAGAAATGCACAGACAGACGGCCATGACAAGCCATGATGACAAGCCATGATCCCGGGGCAAATTTTGGGTAAAAAAGCAACT
This sequence comes from Liolophura sinensis, assembly GCF_032854445.1. Classification (NCBI taxonomy): domain Eukaryota; kingdom Metazoa; phylum Mollusca; class Polyplacophora; order Chitonida; family Chitonidae; genus Liolophura; species Liolophura sinensis. The sequence continues at coordinate 42,899,069 of NC_088300.1, forward strand.
TTGAACACAATTAATGAACTATGAAAAACTGATTTAGGAATCAATATTTGCCCGGCAGACAGGTTAGATAAGAGAGCTAGTACATTAACAAAAGAATCAAATGTGCACATCATTTGTCTGTGTCGGCAAAAACAATGGTGACAACCAGTATTTGTTTCAGGACTTCCTCAATATTTCCATAGATCAGTGTTACAGAGGCAAGATTCCTGTTCTAATGGATCCTAGCCTTTACCAACACCTGAAACCTGGATGACTTTGCTTCAGGGAAATTCAACAAGAACTTAACGCTGTCCCTGAGCTATGTCTAGCTTCACCCCTAAACAAGATCATAAGCGGACATATAGGCCTATCGGCAAGATATTATAGAGTGCAACATAAAATACGAACTAAATAAATCAATCAATGGTCAAATTTAAAAATGTTTAACCATATAACCATTTTGTTCATCTTTATATGAAACCAATGTGACTATGAGCTCTGCATAGATATTCCATTAGTATAGTCTCTGGCAAGCTTTAATCATTAAATCCCTCAGCTAAGCAACTGGTGGGTCAGCTGTCAAGAAACATCTGCCATGTGAAACTAAAGTGAAATGGTGACATTTCATACATGACATTTCTAAAAGACGGTGACAGAGTTGGGTCCAGTTTAAGGATTTTCCTGACCTCCATTAAGTGAGCAATTACAGACACGACTTAACTGAGGTGTGTGCAACCAAAACCAAAATACAACACCTAAACCTGACCACTTATGTTCCAGTAAAATAACCTTGCATAAAACTATGCATAAATATACTTTCTTTTGTTTTTCTAAATTTTTGTGGAGAGAGGTAAAGACGTTCAATCATCTGACTTCTAAGGTGGGCTGTGTAGACCATACTATCAGAGTGTAGAAACTCTAACGTCACAGGACGTTTTTCCAACTCTACTCAAGACACTGAATGTAGGAATGACTCTTTTTAACTATGACTAAAAGATTACTGAAATAATGTTCACAAAAATTCTTTCCTTCTGGTCAGCATCAGGGAAAAAAGGTTATATGACATCAGAGTTCCTAGATACTGTCAGTATGGCTCATAAAGCCCACCACAGTATTCAAATATGTGAATGTCTTTCAACACTCTTTAAAAAAAATATAAAAAAATACACGAAAGCATTTTTACACATAGTTTTCAGTGGTCTGTATGATGACCTTTACTCCATATTTTAGCTTTGTTTTATTTTAATGTACACTGCAGAGAGCCACCTAGTATACAGGTACATCTTCTCCTCGTGAGGACAGCAAATGGTCAACACCTGAAAGCTAGATCAACAGCTGAAATCTGCAGGATTCTGTGTAATTTTCTAAAGGCACTCAATACCCTGCCTGCAGTTTTGAACTGCCCTCAAGTGCACCAGTATAGTCTCTACAGACCACTGCAGTAACCCTACACCGCAAGCAGAGGTTAGATGAATGGCTGTGGAATGCTAGAGCCAAACTAAGGAGTGAGCTTGTGGCACACCAATGAGAATCGTTAGTTACACGTACCTGATAGATGTATATAAAATTGAACTGTGCATACATGTGCACGTAGGCACTATATACTGTCAATAATTTACGCAAAAATACTTCCAGCGAAAAAACTTCCAACACTGAATCATATATACTACAGGTAACATGGGATTTGGGATACGAAGGCTCGGCAGGCCAGCTAAATTTTAACAGCAGGTAGGAAAATCAGTTCATTCATCTTCAGTTCGATGAATCTTCAGTATGTCTGTAAAATGAAACAAAAGTAGATACCAACACGTTCTGGCTCCACTGAGTGTCACTTTGATACACGCTGTCCCATTTGCTGTGTCTCTCCTAAAGACCAAAAAGTGAGCTTACAACAAACTGTGAACTGTGTATAACAACTGCAATGGTCGTTTGACAGCAATGTTAGCGGTTTCTGATTCACTACAGATGACGATTAACACTGAAAACAATCCAAAACTAATCATGTTACTTGAGTGCTTAATCAAGAGGGAATGACTTGCTCTGATAATGGTGAATTAATATGATTTGCGCTGAACTACTCAAAAGGTAACAGTTCACTTTGTCAGTTGATTAAAAGTCTGAGATTTCTCTGACATTAAGTTTAACAAAATTTTGCTCAGCCATGCATAGTACCAAGCCAATGTCAGAGTGCACTCCATTTAAAAACTTGATGCAGTTGCCGGGGTTTTGTGTCAAGGTGTTAGAGACAAAAATTATCTATTATCTATCAAATGTCTCCACGGCATTAAGTTTGAAGACACTTATGTTCCTTATCTAGGCCACGTGAGTACAAGATTCAAGGCGAATGGCTGTACTGTCAACCTCAACATATTTGAAAAAAAGACAGGCATCTGCATCAGGTTTTTAAATGTTTGTTTTTAAACACCCGGACATTGCTTTGGGGCCATCCTTGGTCCAATAAAATTTGGAAAAGTGTAACTTGGAGCTATCCAAGACTAGTTGCTTAAAAGTACTCATCAAAGATGCGAAAGCTACTGCTCACTGTAGGGGGTGAAAGTACTCTTCTTCAGTGGTGATAATCCATCCCAACTGTTTTAATCTATAATCCAAATTATGAGGATTAGTGACACTGCCAGGAACAAAATAAGAGCATTAAAATTACCTAGATAATATCTGTTTGACATGCTTAAGCAATTTCGGCCATATTATAAAGACACCATTCAATTAAGTGGAAATGATGCCGCATTTAGCCCCTGCATTGCTGCTTTAGTAAGCTATATTTTGGACTGCATCTTCCCACCTTTAACTTCAACACCTTTATGTATGGCAAACATACAGGCTGGGGGATTCTCCATTCTTAGTAACTATTAACGAGTTTGTGCAACAGCCACATGTAGCTTATACACAGCTGGACCACACAATTACAAGTTCACTGCAGTTCACCAAGCTTAATATTAAAAAGTTACTGATTAGTTAATGCAATGTTAATGAGAAGCTGTAAAATTTAACCCCCTTTAAACTTTACTAACTTACTATTTTTTTTTTTACCTCTGGATGAAATGTATGGATAGCAATAAGTAATTTCACATTTTGGCGGAGACACAATCTATTCTGTGAAGGTAGAAAAGGAATCATTTTCTGGCATACATCTTAAATATGAATGATAAGAATATAGAAGCATAAGAACAAAATTGTGTTCTATTTCCTGGATTTTAGATGGCATAAAATGACATGACATTCAAACCTTTGAAACCAATTGTCAAAAAAATTATTATGAATGTTGCCTGCTGTTCGCATTTTGGATGAACACTTGCGTCAGAGTGCCATGATAATTGTCTTCTATTCAATTGTAGCGGAATATAAAAACAAAAAAAAAAAACAAAAAAAAAACAGTCTATTCAATATATACGATGATATATTTGTCATTTCGTGTTCAGTTTGCTGTGTTATTTACTTCTGCGTCCCAGTCTGAATTAGCCTATACCACACACAGGTGTCAATGGCAATCATTAAAGAGGTTAAAGATGTATACCTACACATACATCTATATGTATGTTAAAATGGATGCTCCATGTGTTTTCAACAAGCCAAGAAGAAAGTGATATAGGCCACTTTAAACTTAACGCAGAAATTAGCTGTTCACTTACTTTATTGCTGAACTTGATTTAGTTCAACCTTACACATGGGACTGCAGGAGGCCTATAATCATTGCTACAATATATAAGCCTCTTTAAAAAAACATGTCAGTAATTCTTCCTAAGGTTTTACACCCACACTTCTTAAGATGTTGAGAGGTAATATAAGACACGAATCATGTCACAGGTCTGAGTAAAACTAGAACAATGTCAGACAGCTCAGATTACATGTAATATTGTAATATACAGAAAATGTTTATATGATTTATTCATTTACATATGTATTCATTTGATTGGGTTTTAAGACATTGCTCATTGGTGTTTCACATATATGATGGAGGTAAGTTTTACGAGTGAGAGAAATCAATCTGACAGAGTCCAGGAACCAGACAAATATCCAGGCTTAGACCTGCTCAGATCAGAACATCTGAACAGAGACAGGAATTTGAGTCCAAGACCCCAATGGTGGCTAGGGATATTTCTCCTAATGTGCCAGCAAAAGCCATTTTTTACATTCATGAATACTGCAATGCAAAACCTTGTGTCACTAAGCAACTACCTACATGAAAACTTTAAGTAGAAGTAGTTAACAAACATTGGTAACCACTCAGAAGCCACTGGGTAATCAATGTAAAACCGTGTGCCACAATGTTACCACCTAAATTAAGCCTGAATTGTGACACCAAGCCAAAAATTGTTCCGCTAACAAACATAGAAGCTTAAGTGTGCCATTTAGTTACCAGCTTAAAGCTTGTTACACTGTAGAAAACCATCCATAAGATACATCATAATGAACATGATGGCTAAATTTAGCTCATAAAAAATTTACTAATACTTCACCATGCTCGGGGTGCTTCTGTCAATACATACACTCCACATACGCACATTTTACCTCAAGGCTTCCATGTTAAAACTTTCACTTCCTCACAATATCTTGATACTTCAACACAACTGATGCATCTTTGTTTTGTAACAGCGATTACCTGCGGTGGTTTTCATGGTTAATATATAACCGTAATACATTTACAAAAACGTTAACCGTGTTTTAGGTAATTTCTACCTATAACCACAATGAGGGTGCACATGTGTGTGTAGATATATATATATATATATATATATATATATATACACACACACACACACACACATATATACATAGCCTAAATGTATATGTAACCTCGTTATTAAAGATATTATCAGAGTTAGCAGAATGAAAACCAAGTACACATATAGATGTTCATGTACATGGACACAATACTTGCTCTACATAATGGTGTACAACATCAACACAGTCACTGATAGTGTACAGCTAGATTCTAACCTGTAATCCTCCCCCAGAGGTTAACAGAAGTCATTTTTCCACCAAAAAACCACTACTGTCAGGAGGAAAATGACTTTTTTTTAATTTGAAATTAAGGTTTTACGACCAACCATTCGAGGTACCAAAATTGAATATTTTAGTACTTCACCATTCATCGCCTGAAGTAATTATCTCTGTCTGTATGAACTCAATTAAAGCGAATTTCCTATATAATATTGCAAAGTTTTAATCGGGGCTAACTGCAGGTATTGTTACACGTATTTACGGCTGCCTAGCACAAACTGTGTCCAGTGAAGTGTGAAGACGTACTCAGAAAGCTTACAGCCGAGAGCATCAATCTAGACTGAATTAAACTCACATCTTGTGCAAATGGTCTTGACACTGTTTTCAAGCTATATTTCAGTCATGAATCAAGATACAATGATAATGCGTATTAATTGGCTGTCAGTCTCATTCTGTAGAAGGGCATGTCCAAAACGATGTAGGTTAAAGGTAAAGAAAAAAAATTGAAACGTTTCAATTATTTAAATTCACTGAACACCTTACACGTTGGCTATACTAGAAACTGATAGTGCATCTAGATGAATGCTTTGTGCATCATTTAATTTCTCTTGAAAAATTATCTTAATTTGTCAAAGATTTCAATAAATAAAAAACCTTTTCTAAGATGATTAGCACAATCAGATTAATGCCTATTACTGAGGGCAAAGGTACGAGTCACAAAATTTACCGCAAAAATCAGCTAATGAGAAAATAAAAAGATAGTGAAATGCCCAACACAAAATTAACTATAATGATGGTAAAAGAGAGAGGCAACATATTTACAGAGATAAAATACACCGCTTTATCTACCTGTATCAATGACAATGGTTTGTGCCTTTTATGGCTGGATCTCAAAAGCCTGAAGTCATGCGTGGTACATATCTCCATGTTCTATCTCTGTAGAAAAATAGCACAGCTTTATACTGAATCAATGTCGCTTGTAGGTGTTCAGTTCTGGCCAAGGTGGTTTTTCTGTTGTAAACCATTTACCAAACTTCACATTCCCGAAAACGAAACCAGGTGACGAAATTGCAAACTGCATGCTTGCCTTGAAAGGACTAAAGCTATTTGCACATTTGCAGCACATTTGCTCATCATCCATCCACGGTGTGTGTATAATCCCTGTATAATAAGCCCACCGTCAAGCCAAAATGGATGTTCGGCCATGTTCGATGGTTGGATGATGGCGCCACAATTGGCATATGATTTTACAATATTATCCAGTTGACATACAATTTCAAAATGAGATAATTAAGCTATATTATCTTGTTGTGTATAAAGACAGACATAATGAAACCAAATATAACAGTGTACAGCCACCTATGTACAGGAATAGCACAGCCTTTATACAGCCATGACAAATGTAGTAAACTATATATTATTACCAAGAGTTCTGGTGTTCAAATTACTGATGGCATCAAAGAGTGACCCCTTATACTTGTCGTGAAAGCTGTGCTGTTTATTAACATTTTACGGCACATTTTACTCTCATAGGTGAAGTCTTATGCGGGTGTATATATCAGTTCGTGTGGGTATCAAAGAAAAGGATTAAACAACTGATTAAAGCATTAATGATGAAATGAGATGTTTAATGCAATGCATATAGGCAATTAAAATCATCTGCATGATACAAAATATCTGCACAGGTTATTTATTTATTTAATTGGTGTTTTACGTTGTACCTTAGGTAAATTATAATGAATACAGATCAACTTAACAAACAGTGGTCAAAATATGCCCAGTGAATAAGGGTTCAAAATTAAAGGTGCAGCCATGATTAAGCCAGGGCACAAATACATTTCAAACAACTTAAATTTTGCTCATCTGAAACATTAATTGGTAGTTTAGATTGACCAGGCTACGATCAATACCTGTGTTATGGTTGGTAAAGTTTACTGCGATTCCTTTGAAAATATACACTTGCCATCATACTCACAACAGCTTAAAAAATTATATATATATATATATATATATATATACAAAAAAAAAAATTATTTCATTGCACGTCTGAGCGGATTAATTCTGCACCATTCAGGGTTTTAATAGATGTACTATAAGCTGGTTGCACCATGCGACGAGGCGGCAGATAACAAGGTGACAGAGGTCAGCCGAAAGCATGTCGGCACCCAATGGATACCTATATATACCCATATCTTGCCTTACACCCATTTTAGCTGGGCTTCCAAGCTTGAAGCTTTTTCACTTTACTAGTTAAATGGATTTACATTGACAAAATGTCAATATACTTGTCCATATTTATTCACTGTAAGAACATATATAAACCTGTTAAAGTCATTTTGCATTTTTACTTCCCTATTTAACATTTTCCTGCAAAAGACAAAAAAAAGGAGAGACTGTAGTACTGTAGATTTCTGAGTTGGAGGTTAAAAGTTGACTGTTAAATATATTCATTTTTTTTCTTCCCTAAATAGATTTGTGAATAAATACCATAATACAAAGACAAAAATCTTTTTTAACTGATCCACTGGTTAATTATTTTAGGGTGTGCACCTAAACAATGTTTACCATAGCTGAGAGATTATAGCATACAGATTAAGATATATTACAGCACCCAAATGTAGATTACCTCAGCATAAAACAATATGTGTCTAAGCAAAAATCAATGCAGACAACATAGAGTGATAAAACCATATCAGAGCTTACTGCAATCAGGGCGATGAAGACATGCCACAGCATGTAGACATGTAACAACAAAGTGCTTCACTAACACTGAGAATGCTGTACCAGTCTGCTCATAGTAGCAATGACATACATGTACAGTACCACAGATAACAGCCATGAAGACATGCCACAGCATGTAGACATGTAACAACAAAGTGCTTCACTAACACTGAGAATGCTGTACCAGTTTGCTCGTAGTAGCAATGACATACATGTACAGTACCACAGATAACAGCCATGAAGACATGCCACAGCATGTAGACATGTAACAACAAAGTGCTTCACTAACACTGAGAATGCTGTACCAGTCTGCTCGTAGTAGCAATGACATACATGTACAGTACCACAGATAACAGCCATGAAGACATACCACAGCATGTAGACATGTAACAACAAAGTGCTTCACTAACACTGAGAATGCTGTACCAGTCTGCTCATAGTAGCAATGACATACATGTACAGTACCACAGATAAGAGCAATGAAGACATACCACAGCATGTAGACATGTAACAACAAAGTGCTTCACTAACACTGAGAATGCTGTACCAGTTTGCTCATAGTAGCAATGACATACATGTACTGTACCACAGATAAGAGCAATGAAGATATGCCACAGATTATAGCTGCTAGGATATGGATGTCCAGAATACTCCCATCCCCCAAAATTTCCCAAGATAAAAGAAAAACAAAATAAGAAATCTTTACAAGAAATTACAAGATATCTTGTTGTTTAGTTTCACCTCATATGGATTGTTTCATGGGCCATCCATCATTACCACTGAATGCACTACTGGTACATCCAGTTTGAATGCAGCAATGTAGCAATGAGAAGAGATTATAGAGTACATGAAAATCCTTTATTGCACCGAATAAAGTGCAATAGTGTCCGAACGGTTACCCGATTATAATTAAAGTTCAGCACACAAGTTCAGATGATGGGCAAGATGTAAGGTAACTGTCATAAAAATCGGTTGCACTAGTTTGGCAGGAGCATGAAGAAAACCTGAATATATGGAAAGCACTGTTACGCATTTAAGTCCTAAATGGGTGTAATTAAGAAAATAATTACCTGGTTGCCATTAAACTTAAGCATGTAAGTTTCATTGAAATCAGAGCAGTAGTTTGGCAGGAGATGCACAGACAAAACCGTGTTTACAGACAGACAGGCAGAGACACAAAAAGGCGGACAGACAAGGCGATTCCAGATAACAATAATCAAGAAGTAAACCTAAACATAGTTGTAACAATGAAGACATACCACTGCTCACAGCACTCAACACATCAGTAGCTTACAGCAACGAGGATATAAAAAAAACCTAAGCATAATTGTAACAAGGAGTGAGTGAGTGAATGCTTGGGGTTTAACGTCGTACCTAACAATTTTTCAGTCATATGAAGGAATCCTTTGAGTGCATGTGATGTGCCTCCTTTGTGCAGGATGGATTTCCACTGCTCTTTTATCTAGTGCTGCTTCACCCAGACGCCTTACCGAAGGCAAGTAAGCCGTCCCGCCTGAGCCATTATACTGATACGGGTCAACCAGTCATTGCACTATCCCCTTCATGCGGAATGCCAAACAAGGAAGTTACAACTTCGTCTTTTAAGGTCAGGTATGACTCGACCCAGGACTGAGCCTGGATCTAGCACTCCCGAAGCGGAATTTGTAACAAGGATGACATGCCACTGCTTATAGCACTGGAGACACAATCAGCTTATAGTAACAAAGAAATAAACCTAAGCTTACATGTAGTTGTAATAACGAAGACATAACACTGCTTATAGCACTGAAGACACAAGCAGCTGATAGTAAGGATGGCGTAAACCTAAGCATAGTTGTAACAATAAAGACGTGCCACTGCCTGTAACACTGAAGGCACAAGAGGCTTAAAATAATGAAAAAGTGTGGACAAAGTGAAACATCACACAAAAGACAGCAATGTGTGAACATTTCAGGGAAAGTAGTTCTTGGGTAAAAGGAGATATCAGATTGGCAAAGACAGGTATTGGTTATCCAAAAGAACAAAAATCAAATTTCAGGAATCAAGATAAAAATGTGCTCCAGGCTATGAAACACCCTTTTTCACAGGGAGAAAAGTGTTGTATAGTGAATAGTGTTAGACCCCTTTTAGACCTTTTATAGTCCAACCGTAGCACTACACAGTTCTTCCCTAATTTACATTAGACTGTAATTGGTAGACATAACAGATAAAAAAGTTTGCATCCCATCCAACATATATACATAATAATATGCTCTGATGATCAAAATTCATGTTTTAAATTATCTTCAAAATGTTAAACCTAATTTTATACTAAACAAGACATGCCAAAGAATGAGAGTGGGAGAAGGAAGGGAAGGAGAAAGAATCACCACTTTCTTGTTATCACTTGTTATCACTCCAGTCATTAAATCTCCACACAGTATATACATTGTAGATTTCAACGAAGAGTCCTACATAACAGGTGTTAAAATAGGTGTACATGTGTGTGAAGTCTTTCTTCCAGTGTTCATGTAAGATTTATATGGGAGTAAACGAGATTTATATTACAATACTTGGGGCCTCTATGGCTGAGGTGGTAAACTTGTCAGCTGGTGAGCAATGAGCTGGTGAGTACAACATGAAACACCAATCGAATAAATAAATAAATAAATAAATTATAACAGCAGCCTTTAAAAATCAATGCCATTTAACAAGCTGATCATCCTGAAGTGATGAATTTAATTTTCAGTTCATTATAAAATGTCTACTAATTCCTCACTTCCCAAATAACCAACTAATTGCCGAGTTCTTCCTGAATACTAATGCCTATGTCTTATATTCCATACCATATAGATACTCATATACTGTTCATAAGTTTTTGTCCCTTGGTATTTAGAGTCACTTCCTAGATCTTGACAATCATGCCTGACATATGCTTATATGTTTACATTCAGTACTCCTGCGTATAAACCTCACTATGTTCACAGGTCATCCAAAGTTCATATACTTGTTTGTTGTTTAACGCAATGTTCAAGAATAGTTCACTTGAGGAATGGTGAAAGTGCTCTTTGGCAAGTTACCGATACTTCTGATGTACTACAGATTTGCACACATGCCATACAAGAGAGAGCACAAACAAGTGCCCAGTTGTGGTCAGCAAAGTTCCTGAATAAGGACACACCAGGAATCTACAAACCTCTGTTTAATGCCACCCACCTTGTGTGCCTCATGGTTTGGAGTTGCACAACTCAACACTGGACCAGGTCGTCCCACCATGCTTATGCCATACTATAGAAGATTCCCCTTATACGACTATGGCTAGCACTATGGTGCAAGGAAATCAGGCAGAGTTCAGGGGAAACACATGATCATTCACTTCCCTTGAGCAATCAGATAGGAAGCCAACATGAGCTGGACTTGAACTCACAGTGATGAGTTCAGGTCACCTTTCCATGTATATAGAGTGCTCTGACAGCAAGATGTCTTGCATCCAATTGTTACCTTGTTTTAGGCCAATCACATACATTTAGTGCTAACTGCAGTATCTGCAAAATCGGCCAATTTGATCGGCTTATACTGCAACACTAGAAAGAGTGTTAGCCACAGCTAACTCCTTTGATTACCAATGGCAACATCCATTAACCATACCTCACAGTACTTTTTATTTATTACGCTGACCTCAAAGAGAGTCTTTGCACCAAGATTGAATCCTTAACAGATAGAGACTATTTACGAAAAATCGTATATTGTACATTGCAGCTTTCTATATACGCAGTGACAGAATACATGAAAAAAACCACGACTGTTTTCTTATGATCACCAAAATGCATGCCATCAATGCAAAAGAAAATGCAATCAAACACACTGCCAGATTTACATGTTACATGTATACAAGTCAAAGGTGCAGCCATTCAGTTACTGTACTGAGTCACTACAATGCTAAGGATGGAAAGCTCTGAAGGACCTAGTTCCCAGCAGTGTACACTCTCATGTGCCTGTATATAAAATGTTCTTCCTGACACACCTTTACCATCCATTTACTAATTAAATCATTGCCCACATACATGCTTAATAGTGGAAAAGACAACCCACCCATTTGATTTGCTTAAATCCCTAACCTATAATATACCACTGCCAATGAAACCTGAAGGGCATGCAATTCTAAAAAAATTACTAAAAACAATCCAAGGTCTATCACTAATTTTATGAGGGTCCTTCATTTGTTCTGAAAGTAAGTAGCTAACTGATTTCCCTCAAAAAATAAATAATTATTACTAATAATACACACAGTATTACTTTGTGCCATGCAGAAAAAGCACTATATGAACTGTACTGTACCATTCAGTAGTTCTTTAGATACATGTACATTTAAAATCATAAACTGTGCCATGTGAAGTACAAAAATACACTCTGCTATATACACATAGGCAAAATCAATTTAAAACTTCAATCAAGAAAAAGTTCCACATTAAAAATGACCATTAAGTATCTTTTTGAGCCTAATTCTTTCAAATTTCAATTATTTTTTGTGAAGTCAAAAATCCTGACATCCCTATTTAGTAACAATTACACTTCAGTAAGATGCCAAAATAAGTTAACGGTGTACATCTCTATACATGCAGTGTTGGTGTAAATATTGGCCCTAGATGCATGAAAACAAATACTAGTTTTCAGAGAAACACAACAGGGGAAATAACTCTGATTCCGAATATGTGCAAAACAATCTACACTCTACAGTGGTCTCCCCTTTCCCCACCTTGACCATTCCAGTTTTGTGTATGGGAGAATCACCACGATGCCTTATGCTAAAGAAAGCTAGATTCAAGCTGAAGACCTGAACACCAAGAGGAGGCAGCTATCTGTAAACCAGACATGTTAACGTATCTGTACACAAATGTAAAATATATTTGTACTGAAGGTATTAAACAGCTAGTATACATGTACGAAATACAATCAACTTTTCTGATCACAAGGCTTCTGACAATGGACAACAACATGTACATGTGGATTCATTTGATTGGTGTCTTACGCTGTGCTCAAGAATATTTCACTTACATGACGGCGACCAGCATTATGGTGGGAGGAAACCAGGCAGAGCCCGGGGGAAACCCATGACCATCCGCAGGTTGCTGCAGACCTTCCCATGTACGACCGCAGAGGAAGCCAGCATGAGCTGGACCTGAACTCGCAGCAACCGCATTGGTGAGAGGCTTCTGGGTCATTACGCTGCACTAGCGCGCTAACCGACTGAGCCACAGAGGCCCCCATCATCTACATGTATACTTATATATATCTATGCATAGACCAGGCCATCTGAAGGGCGATAACCAGGAGTGTGGCGTACATGCAGTATTTTGGTCAAGCACAAGTATGTGAGTGTCATCACACTATGAAACTCGCAGTTGTTACTGAACCGTTACGTTTTGATGAGAATTTCATGGAAATGAATGACAGACATGTTGATACATGTAAGTGATGAAAAATGTGATTAGGCATTTGGCTTTGCATTTCCAAGCATTTCAGTACCTCGATTTGAAATGTGGGAGTATCCATTGGTACATATATGCGAACGATCATTCGATTAAATGATTGGTTGGTGTTCGACAGCAAAATTAAAACATATGTTTTACCTGGGACTAATATATATTATTCCCAGGTTTTACTCATTCAATGATGGTCAGCTGGCAAACAACCTAAAATTCGCTCAAAATATGAATTTTTAGAAACGAAACAGGTCATAACATATTACTTTAGAGGACGCAACTTGCATATTTCCAGTATGATATTGTCCTACCTTCCAAACAAATGCCAAACCACCATTCTAAGATGAACAGAATTCCATTTCAGGAGAAATGTGTGACTTAGTCATAACTGAAAATTCAGGTCATTTCCTCTGACAAACTTTCCCATGTGTGAGAATTAAATGTTGTTCGAAGCCATGTAGATGTATTCTCCAACAAAACTTCCCAGCAGGACCGTCTAAATGGCTGTAAGAGCGTGACTCCCCACTAATTACCACCACAGTCTAGTGCGGTATATCCAAGCAACTGAACAACAAGTATCTTAACCATGTAGCCACCACCCTCCAATCTGCTTTCATCATAATGCACATGTAATGTATACAACTAATGTATGTATGGATTACCTGATATTGGTACCCATTAACAATGCATTTCCCTTTTCCTTGGCAGATTGTGACACTGGGGCCATCTGCTGTTGAAACAGTACCTTATTAAGACAGCCGTGTGTAGACAACCTGGATGAAAAATCACAGCGGTGTTAGCCAATATAGCTGACAGAAACTCATCAATAGTGCATGTACTGCATTCATCATCACGCATATCAAACTTATCATAAGAACAGCCATATCTACTAATATTCAATATAGAGATTCTCATATTAACCTAGCTGAGTTCTTATCCCAGCCGAACTCCTTAGCCTCTCACTACCACCCACCACCCTGCCTTGCGGAAAATGCCAACGCTGACTGTCTTTTCTGTCGATGAATACTGGTAACAAAAGTCTATTTGAATATATTAATAAATCCATGTTTCACACATGAACATTTTCAGAAAATGTCTTCATTTGCAAACAAAAACGGTGTAGAACACCAAAGGCCTGCTGTTAGTACAGGTAACTTATCAAGGGCAAAACTGTACTATGCATTTCCAAACCACTTCCAGCAGAGCGTAAAAATATTTATTCATTTTATCTGATTAATGTTTTACGCTGTAATCAATGAATACGTCACTTAAACAACGGCAGCCAACATTATGATTGGTGTTTTATGCTGTACTCAAGAATATTTCACTTATATGACGTCCACAAGCATTAATGTGGGAGAAATTTGCTGACAGACCTTGCCACGTACGGATTTAGAGGAAGCCAGCATGAGTCAGGCTTGAACTCATAGCGACTGTACTGTTGAGAGGCTAGATACACCATATTTAATAGGTCCAGGCAACAAATTTAAAACCATACAAATACAATATACTGGTATTACAGAAGAGTACATGTTACAGATATGTTATTTTACCAGATCAGATACTGACAGTTTTAATTACTTCACCATTTTGTCTGAGGTAGGGGCACGGTAAATATGGGCTAATTTAACAAGACGAAAATACGCACATTTGTTTGGTGGTTACCTTGGGGCCTTAACATCCCTTTCAACACCACTGTGTTAACACCACAGTGATGCCTTCTTGTACAGCAAATTACAAAGCCAGTTCCATGGCTGCCTTGTATTTTAATGATTCATGGAATGTACTAATTAGCTGTCTTGTACATAATTTTAAAATCTGAGCCATGCCACAGTCATTGGTGATGGGCTAGGGTGGAACATTGGAGGGGGCTGTATGTGTATATAGGTCTCGCATCAAATCAGGCATTGTATGGGTGGTCAGTCCGATTCACACCTAACATTTCCAACTAACAGTACTCCGTATTAACCATGTATGCTGTATTTCACCGATAGTTTAGCCAGTTTTTTTTTGCCAAAGTGTATCCCATGATTCCTTGTGTCTGCTTGTGATTCTTAGTAAATGGACACAGCGTGGTGGCAGTGGTATAGGGGAAGTGTTTTCACAGGATTGTACATACCTGTAACAAAACCAATAAACACGCATACGCTTCAGTGAGCAAAAAAAAATGCTAGCACTAGTACCATCTCTGCATATCTTTTATCAGAATGCACCAAATTGGTCTGCGAAAGTTTTGTCCCAAAACAGGGGGATTGATGTTAGACCGTGGGGCGATAACAAATAGGCCTACACAAGTGTGCAGGTCTTTCAAAATATCATCGGACAACGAATATGTTTCTAGCCTAAAGTAAATACATACCCATATACGTTTACTATATATAAACACTTCACGGCTCCGACTTAGCGTGCTTCGGTTCAGTTTTACAGGTTTGCCCTCGCTGGAGTAAGAAAATACATTTTCAAGCAATTAGCTTTTATCAGAACTCATAATCGTACCTTACTTGTATAGGCCTTGATGATCCAACAAAAGCATTCATTATGTGGAAATTTTGGGGGAGGAAGTGCCAAACTATAACCTATTGAATATTCAGATACCAATGACTGAGTTGTATTGATACCATAGCTAAACCCAATCTTTCGCACATTTCTGGGTATAGTCTTTAAAGTTTCAACATAGTTTTGGAGACCTGTCAATCACAGCAGAGACCTGATCTGACCACCTCACGTTTTGGCAACTGTTTTTAATTCTACTGACAGTAAATGGGTTAGGTGTGCTGATTAAACCACTGAAATACATGACTATATGGCTTTACTGAAATAGTTTAGAAGCAAAGTCCAAAGCGGTCTCACGAAAATTACTGTGCATGCATTTCACTGGGCACATGGCTGTATGTTAGTCTAGATTCGGTGGGAAAATTCGCAAATGTGACTACTCCAAGGGGCGTGTCAAAGAAAATAAATGCATGTAATTGATCAGTGCTGAAATTGGTAAGCTGTCAGTTACCTGTAGACATTACGGGCACGTGAGTCTGAGTTCTCAGTCCAGTACATGTCATAACAATGTGAGAATGAGGTTAAAGCACATGGTGTATCTAGTTTGGGAAATTTGCCGGATAAAACCTGAAATGTGTTTTCTGTGTTGAACTGAAGGTACCCAATTTGATACTTAGGCAGAATTTAGTTCAGAGATCTTCTGAAATGGATTGTAACGAGATAACAAATGTGTGAGATGTGGCAAACTGCACTGCTATTTTACGACAGCTTGACGACTGACATTTACCAATCAAAACCTATCTGGCTGAAACACCTTTGTATGCCAATTTGATAAATTTATTTACGAGACTGTGAACGGACAACACCGTCCCCCAGATAATGTTTTCATCGGGCGACCTACAGGTAACCTGAACAATTAAGCATTCACCCGTTTAATTGAGGCTAGCAAGTGTAGCCCACAAATTCAGTGGGTCAACCTCATCCTGCATCACAATCTCAGGAAAATACATACATCGCCAAATTTGCTAATAATCACAAATATTACACACATTGACAGTCATAACAGTCCTCCACAGATTCTGGCCAGTCATCATATTGTTGAAATTAAACATTCTTCATTCATTTATTTATCTGATTGGTGTATACGATGTACGACAGCGGCCAGCAATACGGCGGAAGGAAATCAGGCAGAGCCCGGGGAAAACCCACTACCATCCGCTGGTTGCCTGCAGGCCCTCCCACATTTGTCCAGAGAGGAAGCCAGCATTGCACCATGTAGGCATGCTAATCAACTCGGCCACTAAGGCCCCAAACCATTCTTCACATCAATATTATGTCAGTATGCTTTTTCTATGGAAGAAGGGAAGTAGAAAAGCTGGGATTTAATTGCCTTGAAACCTTGGATAGCACGCGTATCTACTAATACATATATGACCTTGCTAATATTAAGTCATTATGCGGAAATCCTTCTGACATAGGCTAACGTAAATCACATGTCTATAATACTGTACCTCTTAATATATAAATGCGTATGTGCACACAAATTTTCTAGGTTTCCACCGAGTTCACTGGTGGTCACATTAATTCTGACAGGGTCATAAAATCGAACAGTGTGACTGACTTTGCCCAGGTACTTGTAATAATTCAATCTTTTTTGTGTAGAAAGCAGAATTTTTTTTTATAACACTGCCATATGGATATTTCCTAAATACATGCCACACAGCATATGACATCTAATAGGGATATTTATCATAATTTACATATTATATTTTGTACTTTATGAAACAGTAAGTGCTTGCCTATATTCAAAAAAAGCAAAATTTATGTACTGTTGGCTTTTCTCCGTCAGACGGACAACAAGACTAGGAAAATCTCTTTTCTGTTTCAGAGGTAGAGTTCTGTTTATCATACAAAGATGCTTTGAGGTTTGTTGGGAACGTAGGATGATCTCAAGTTATTTTCATCTGAAGATGGAATTTGGACTTAATTGAAACGAGACCTTGTCGATGCAACACCTACTAATGGACAGATTTTCCTGAAACTTTTCACATCAGGAAAAATGTTACATTTGAAAAAAAGCTTCAAATACTTATCAACATTTATTGACCTCTAAAACTGTATATTTTGAGCGAAATCTTTAAGTATTTTACTGTACAATGAATGAGCTTGGGGTTTAATCGTGCTCAACAATTTTTCAGTCATATGACAACGAAGGAATACTTAGGGTGAATGTGATATGCCTCCTTGTTGCAGGACAGATTTCCACCGCTCTTTTATCTAGTGCTGCTACACTGAGACGACTTACCAAAGGTAAGTAAGCAGCCCCACCCGAGCCATTATACTGATACGGGTTAACCAATCATTGTACTATCCCCTTCATGCTGAACGCCAAGCGAGGAAATTACAACTTCCTCTTTTAAAGTCTTAGGTGTGACTCGACCCAGGACTGATCCTGGATCTACTGCTCCCGAAGCGGGTGCTCTACCAACTGCGCTATCCGGGACGGTTTACTGTACAATGAGGCTTCATATACAGGACCCAGTAGATGTTTGAAAGTGTATTAGCTAATACTAGTATTAAGTCTATTAATTATATTATATGCTTATAATTTTAGTGAAATTTAGTAGCCATTGTTGTTATTCACAGCTAAATGCTTGGTTCATATTCAATATTTAATGTTATGCAATCATTTTGGGGAAAAGTACAAAATTTAACTTGGTTCCACACTATATCTAGTATTAAGTCCTAAGACATTTTGAACAACCGGGCCCAGGCCCTTATAAGCCATGATTAATGATGTTAAACGTACCTGAAAATGGTATACATAGACACAGCTTAGGATATCACACAGCCAATTCAAATTCTTACAGTGTGCAATTGAAGTATGATCAGGTAGTCATATGTGACACACTAGTTTATTGTAGATTTGTCATTTACCAAGGTTATAGTTTTAAATAATGTATGGTCAAGCAGAACAGTACGGAAAAGTTAATCTGAACACACAAACTGTATTGAAATGTTATAGGCTCATTTTATGACATGCCGTGCAATAGAGT
This sequence comes from Liolophura sinensis, assembly GCF_032854445.1. NCBI lineage: Eukaryota > Metazoa > Mollusca > Polyplacophora > Chitonida > Chitonidae > Liolophura > Liolophura sinensis. The sequence continues at coordinate 42,917,739 of NC_088300.1, forward strand.
TGCTACCCTGCAGTGTGGGTATTCAAGTACTTACAGCTTCTAAGATGTTGTCTGGTGAAGGACTTAAGGTCATGATAGTTCCTGTCACCATAATAGAGCTACTGTATCATAGCTATAGTCACTCGACAATTAAAGGTTTTGACATGTTTGACCACTGTGAATGACTGACAACAAATGGTATATAAAACGTAGAGTTTACAGAACAATGATAGCACACTATGTTGACATTACCCGTGGACATCAAGAGAGAATGGATGTTACAACTAAGTGTATCAGAGATGACAGGAATGGTCACAAAAGTATTTCAGCCATATTGTGGGGATAAAAGCGTGAAATGACAGCAACGAATGAGTGATAAATGACCCCATCTTGGTTATACATGTATGTACAGACACCAAAAAGGCTAAGTGAAAAAAGGCTAGAAAAAAGGCTAGAAAGACGTACAGACACCAAAAAGGCTAAGTGATGGTAGAAAGATGTTATAAATGAGAAATAAATACATACAGTACATATCAAAAAAGCTAAGACATGTCTGAAAGGCATTATATACAATGAGAATGACATACATATATGACAAAGCTAACCATGCAGCCTACTTACCATGGTTTATACTTACATGTAATATTTGTGTGTATATAGGTATACTTGCACTGCATGTGTAGGTAGGTATACTAATTGTACATTAAGTATTTAGTACATAATCAAGTAGGACAGCCTTAGGATGAGTACAAGTTCGTGCAACAAAAGTACAGATGCATAGATAGTATAGTGACTGAAATGCTGTTCAAATGTCACGCCACATGATAGTGCCCTTGCACTGACCAGCCTAGTAGCTAAATAGGTCAGACACGTGGCCTGAAGTTGTTTACATTCTTCCTTAGGCTTGAATGGACCAAAGTAGAAATGAGGCCTCATGTAAAGTCCATTATCCCATACTTAAAGCGTATTAAAGGTTTATGACATGTTTTATGGTGCTACTGTATCAAAATACAATGGCTTCCAAACTATGCAAGGTTTCATAAATTATCCATACCCTAACAATCATACATGGGAACTAACTCAGCAAATGTATGTGCCTATGTTATTATCAGGTGAGAAAGTCATGTGTGGTATTAAACTGGCTGTAAGGGATCTCATATCTGAGCAGGTACAGGTAAGTGAGAGCAGTTCAGTGGAGAGTGCCTGTTTGTTACCTTGTAAGGTGGATAGATTTAGAACCTGACTTAGTGGCAGTTCACAACAAAGTTCAGAGATTAAACCCAAAGTAACCCATGCAAAGAAGCTACTTGTACTTCAGTTCTGAGAGAAACAAAAATGAATTTGTTTAAATTTTATGAAACATATGAGTAGAACACCACTGATACCACTATAAAACAAACAAAAAAATTTCAGATTGTGTACGCCATAGTCAAACAATGGGCACAACTGATGTATCCTCTAAAACAAAATCTTTAGTACTTTCTATACACTGCCTGGTGGGATCTGAACACTGAAATAAACAGAAGCCTTTCCTTCAAGAGGGTAACTGTCAATCTGAACAATTTGTTCATGCCTGATACGCTGTATAATAATACTGGAATACTGAGGCAGTAGTATTTTATACATCTGTATTTTGATCAACAGCTGTCAGAAGATGGCTTAATTTTCCCCTTCCTCCTGCTCCTTACTATGTCAAGTGTTAACATGTGGAGGATTTCATCCCTCAGTATGACCATTAGATACGCCTAATAACACCATAAAAACACCTCAAGCAAATCTAAATATTTTCCCTGATGTACCAACTTCAAAGTCTGTTCATTAGGAGGAGCTGCACTGACAAAGTCTCATTTCATTCATTTCAAATTCCATCTTCAAATGAAAATTAGTTGAAAAATAATTCATGGAATGAAATAAAAAAAAAAAACTCATGCCCATCTTTATGCTGTTGCTATTACACACTTGCTAAATTTCGTGACAATCTGTTGAACACAGTAGAAGTTGCATAGACAAGATAAAACAGACAGAAAGACAGATGGAGCATCGGATGAACTGATAGACAGACAGACCTGATCACTGTATCTCCCCACACGATATGGTTACCAACAATACACAAGCTATCATACATTTGGTTGCAATCCTCGAAATCTGAAGCTGGACTAGTTTCCTGTACATGCATGTTAGTGGTTAAATACGGTTTCAAATATTATGACCAAAAAGCAGAAAATGAAGATTTTTGATTTTCCAGGCCAATGAGAGCCAACTCATGAAAAACTAACTCATGAAAGACTAATCCTGACGTGACACAGAATGAGGCAAACATCAGGTTTGGGAAGGCAATTTTGCTGAAATAAAAGCATTTGTGGCAACACATCAGTTTTGGGTGACATGACCTTTTCTTACATGTATGTGACACGACATCACATCACCACAAATCGGGAAATGACAGAAAATTTGTTTCCGTATTATCATCCAAGACATAAAACAGCCTTTGATACCTTGTAAATTTGCTATAATTTTAAGACAGCCATCAATATCAGCTCGATCCTTTTCATTTAATCTTTCTTTTAAATCACAAGGGTTTGGAACCTGAGTAGTTCTCCACAGTCTTTATTACACAAATGGTTGGCGTTTTCTGAGAGTACAAAACCGTACATGTTTTTATGGACAACATACATGTACAATTGCTTAGTTCTTGCTATGGGCAATCTTTAACATGTTCAACACCTAAATTAATAGGAGCTTATATAAAGCTATGTAGTCTATTGCTAATTCCTGTCTTTGTCGAATGCAGATCTGTGGGCATCGAGACCAATAATGTATTGGTTGGGACTTGAGTCACTATTGCATGAGACAAGGTACCCTATTGTATCAGTCGGGTCATGTCAGTATAGTCAGTGCCATATATAGAGGGACTTCAGTTCTGGAAAATGTCTGGGCTTCCAATTTATTGGCTGCCCAAATTAAACAAGCTGTATTAAAACTAACAACTAAAAAACATTATGGTTTACCAATGAAAAGTCAAGTTTTCCAACAAATTTCTTTCATTAACAGACTTAAATGCTCATAGAAAGCATCATTTTGAGCTGCATTTTTGAAATTTCTGCACAGTCACAACGTCACCATTAAAGTACAGGATCAGAACTTTTAATGTTTTCATACACATGGCCCTCATGGTTTTAAATGTTAGTCTTTAACATCGTATGACTTTATCATGTACTGTACTACAATGGCTGAGATAACAGAAGATTCTGTGTTCATTTTCAAATTGTAAATTTGATGGGCTTATTTTATTTATTTGATTGGTGTGTTATGCCGTCCTCGAGAATATTTCACTTATACGATGACAGCCAGCATTATGTTGGGAGGAAACCGGGCAGAACCCGGGGGAAACCCTCAACCATCCGCACTTTGCTGGCAGACTTTCCCACCTACGGCCACTTGTTGTGCACCTCACAATGCCCCTGTACATACCCAAACACTGAGGTTGTGGATGTCTCAGCTAGAAGCAGCTGGATTTCTCTGCCAACGTGAGCTGAATTTGAATCTGGATCTTCATTTGTCAAGGGCTAGAGGACCTTCAGAGAGGAACCAATAGTCTGCATTGCCAACAGTGTGGCTGCCAGTAAAGAATGTAAACCATCATATACAAATATTTATTTGGTATATTTATTTGACTGGGGCTTTACGCCGTACTCAAGATATTTCGATTACAACGGCGGCCAGCATTATGGTGGGAGGAAACCCGGCAGAGCCCAGAAGAAACCCACGACCATCCGCAGGTTGATGTCAAACCTTCCCAAGTACGGCCAGAGATGAAGTCAGCATGAGCTGGACTTGAACTCACAGTGACCACATTTATGAGATGTTGTTGGGTTATTGCTCCGTGCTGGCGTGCTACCCCCATACACATAAATAAGGTGGCACTACAACAGCCCTTAGTAGGAATCGCTACAACTTATGATACTCCAAAAATCTCAGTTAAAATCACACTACATGTACATGTAATTCCTCCACAAATTATTCACTGAAGTAGATTAACCTGGCTTTATCCTCCCAACCCATTTGCACCTGCACACAGGTATGCAGTATTAATTTGGCATAATTTAGTGTAAATAATTATCCCCAATTATTAATCACCTATCAATGATAGCTGATCTCAGTACAACTTTGTATCAATTCTACTTAACTTTTTGGTCCTAATGCATGACAAATGTACTAGATGAGACATAACAAGTCTTTAGATCAGAACAGGTAATAGATTTCCTTGTGAAGAGATGAAATGTATAGTATGCATGATGAAAATCAATCCCTAATCTTATCTAGTGGTCAATTTCACAGTTAGCCAAAAATAGAATTGCTAGGACATCCAGTATCATGTCGTAACAAATCTGTCATGGTTTTAACTCAGAGGATTACCAACTACAAAGCATTATAATGGATAATCCACAATGATTTCAGGGAATCTGCCCTAATCTCGCGTAACATGTTACTTTTTCTATGCTTTACACATATACAGCTTCCAAAACACACGTTTTACTACTTACATTATCAGGAAGCTATAAGCTTAAAGTCACTCCGCAACACTTGCTAGGCAAAACTCTCTTCTCAAATAATGCCACTTTACACAGGCTGCTTCAGCAGTTTATAACGTGTACATTGAACTTGCAAAGAAACTACTCAGTGTAAAGTTTGAAGAATGTGACATTTGGTCCTTTAATACAAATTACTGATGATATACATTTTTTACGATAATATTTTCAATAGCTGACAAGGCAGACACACCGACAGCCAGACGGACTACAAACGCAGCATAAAAACAAAACACCACTCTCCGCAATAACAGACCTAGGATTAAGTGCATATTTGTTTGATACAAGCGTCTGTGTTTCTGCTGATAAAAAACAGCCATGCTGCATCTCACAGCATGATAAATACATGTATGTTTACTGAATAAAAATTACAACCTACATTGTGCACATAACTGCACACCTTAACATAAATGCATGAATTTCATATATCTATCATGTAACACCTTTTTTTTTTTTTTTTTTTTTCTGACACAGTTACTGGGGCAACAGCACCATGTCCCCCTCACTTCACCTGTCACAATGTTAGGCCACAGTGACAATATGCAATATGCTTCCCCTTCATCACCTCACATGTCACAATTAACGTTAGGCCACAGTGACACACAGTGTGGGCAGCTGACACACTGTTAGGCCACAATGACATACTGTGTGACGACCCATCACAATGTTAAACCACAGTGATACATTGTGGGCACGCGTCACAACGTTGAACCACAGTGACACAGTGTGGGCAAAGCACCGCTCCTTCAATTCACCTCACTTGTCACATTGTTAGACCACGGTGACACACAGTGTATTCACCAATCACAATGTTAGACCCCAGTGACACACTGTGTGGTCACCATGCCTCACCACCATCACCTCACCTTTCACAATGTTCGGCCACAGTGACACACAGTTAGGGGACCCATCACAATGTTAGACCACAGTTACACAGTGTGGGCACTCATCACAATGTTAGACCACAGTGACACAGTGTGATCATCATGCCTCTCCTCCAATTCACTTCACCTGTCACAGTGTTAGACAACAGTGACACACAGTGTGATCACCCAACCTAATGTTAGGCCACCGTGACACACAATGCAGGCACCCATCACAATGTTAGACCACATGACACAGTGTGTGAGCAGCCGTCACAATGTTAAACCACAGTGACACACAGTGTGGGCACTCATTACAATGTTAGACCACAGTGACACATAGTAATGTATAAGGTCATTAGTAATGTGTAATGACGTAATCGTCCGTTACTTTTGAATCACAATCTGTTTGGTTAAGGTCTGTAACGCTCATCATTTTCGAACTGTATCTAGTACCGCTTTACCTGGGGCTAGGGGCCGTAAAGGCAGCCATGCTCATTACATCTGCATAATGCCTTTATGAACAGTTGCAATCAAAGCACGAATGAGATACCTTATTTAATTGTTATTTCACCTGAAACTCATTCATGGACTACGAATTTGAGCTTTGATATGGAATTCATGCCTGAAATATCCACTGTCTATCTGGCATCATTAAAAACTGATGACCCCTTCCCTCTTGTGTGTTACCGGCTTTATTTCCTATTTGTATAATTTCTTACATACCTTTGTCTTTGGGGGCTAGTGTTAAACGTTGTTTTGGAAATGGATCTTGCGATTATCGGCTTGGAACGCCCTTTATGGACTATGAATGGTATACGAATGTCAAACATGACACTTATACCTATCACAATGTTAGACCACAGTGACACACAGAGTAGGGACCCATGACAAAGTTAGTCCACAGTGACATGTGGTGTGGGCACCTGTCACAAGGTTAGACCACAGTGACCTGTAGTGTGGGCACCCGTCACAGTGTTAGACCACAGTGACACATAGTGTAGGCAGCCGTCATAATGTTAGACCACAGTGACATGTAGTGCGGGCACCCGTCACAGTGTTAGACCACAGTGACACATAGTGTGGGCACTTGTCACGATGTTAGACCACAGTGACACACAGTGTAGGCACCTTTCACAATGTTTGGCCACCGCAACACACAGTGTGGGCATCTGTCACAATGTTAGGCCACAGTGACACACAGTGTAGGCACCAGTCACAATGTTAGATTTATTTATTCATTTTTTTATTTGTGTTTTACGCCATATAAAAATATTTCACTTATATGACGGTGACCAACATTATGGTGGTAGGGACACCCAGCAGAGCCCAAGGGAAACCCCAAGACCAAGGTTACTGACACACCTTCCCAAGACCTGGGCTTAAACTCACAGCGACAGCATTGGTAATAGGCTCCTGGGTCACTGTGTCACCTTGCCTTGATAACCCCCTCTGCCATGGAGGCTTTCAACAATGTTAGACCACATTGACATACAGTGTGCTCACCAGTCACAATGCTAGACCATGGTGTCACACAGTGTGAGCACCATGCCTCTCACTCCAGAATCTACATATGGCGCAATAAATATACCTGGACTTAGCTAAGAAGAAATGTTACACTGTTTCTACGTGAACAGCGTGCCATGATCAACACAACATCAGACGTCCACATTCAAGACGTTTACGATATTACTACATTGCATCTAGTATAACAGCAGCACCATAATAAATGCCATAAACACCTACATGTACAGAGAATCAAATGGATAAAATGCTTGTAATGTACAATACGAAATATTTCTTATTGCTAAAATAATATCTGCACATCACTGTAACTGGTCAGTATACAGGCTCTAGATTAGATCAATCAACAATAATGTTCAAGGTTTGGCTGATTTACACGTTTAAATTTATATGCTGTATGTGCAATACAGTGCATATTTATTTTTTACATTTCATGATTCCTGTTGCTTTTAATTATCACGTTAAGCTATTTTTTCTCCACCAAGGATATTGTGAGAAATCTAGCCTTGTGTCTGGACAAGACACATACAAATATACTATCTGTTAATACTTTAAGCAGAAAATACAATGCAAAAACAAACTAAAACAACTATTAAAACAGAATCACATGCGCAAAGTTTCACTCAAAAACAAGGACCTACATGTACATGTAGACGCACATGTAACTCCCTTATATTGGTCATACACATCAGCTTGTTTACTTGTCTGGGAATTATGGCACAGTCTCAATAACAATATGCACTACATAAGTGCTGCCTCAATGGAATGCCATGCTAAAGACAGAAACCCTAAAGAATTTTTTTTTTTTGCATCAATGTATCTAAAAAATCAAGTTTCAGAGAGTGAAATATGAGCGAAAAGATGAAAACTTCAATTCACACCAAAACTGTTCCTACATGACTTCAACTTTTACATGTAGTGGTATTTCTACTTTTGCATTTGTCACCTGACAGCTAGTATAAATGCACAGCAAATCTCACCTTACTGCAGCTTCCTACTGGCAAGAAGAGCACTATTAGTTACCTGCAACCTTTATGTGTGTGTGATATTCAAAAATAAAAGCTTGAAAAACGAAAAAAAAAATATAGTGTAACAAAACAATTTACAACAGTGCCTTTGGGAAGTCCATGTAAGTCGATGTAAATCCATGTAAGTCTATGCGAGTCCACTGACATCTTGAAAATACACAGAAAAGCATCTTTACAATGTATAAGGGTGTGCAAGTGATTAAGGTGTGTATGAAATGCAGATCTTACATCCAACATGACATCATCAAAAATTTAAGAACACAAACTTCTATGATTACAATGAAATTTTTTCAACTATGGATAGGTAAATTTAGAGTCAATTCCTACGAAACAATCAATGTTTGAATATTAGAACAGTACCTGGAAAATTAGACTCACAATGTATAAAACTGATCTAGCTATAAGCTATAATTGACATATGAGCCTAAGGCCAGAGTTACCTTCTCTCCTGATCCAGTTATATATCACACTTTCTCAGTATTGCATATAATTACTTCTCTGCAATTATTTAAGATGCAATCACAGCTCTGCATGTGTACAATTCAGGTCTATCAATGTGAAGAAGTATGTGTATAGAACGATGAAATGAATATCGACATCTGGTTTTAATTGCATGTAAGTTGTTTATTTGCCTTCAGCCAGACAACCCATGGACAATACAAATGTATATGTTGATAGGGTTAGTGTACTCATCAGCATATGGCCAATGAAGCCACACATGTAGAATCAGATTACAGTTATCACACAGGCTGTTCTTTGTATACGGTAAGAACAGCCAGAAATGGGTTGAAACCCTAGCAAATACTAGTTAAGGACACACTTACCTGAGGGCCATTATGTCCGCTGTGGGGTTACCAGTCAGTTGTAAATGACCACTGGTCAAGCGTCTGTGGTCTCTCCATCTCCTGCTAGGCAGTGTCAGTACTTCTGGTCAACAGAGAAGACAAAACAGCCATGTAAAGACTGGCACCACATGTGTGTTCACAACAGAGGTCAGCCTTGTACCAGAGAGATGGTGGGGGAAGGGGGAGGGGTGGGGAGAGATCCACAGACCTGCACTTCTTAGAAATACACCACTTCCAATAAGAAAACCTGTCACTACAATACTTTCAGCCTCACATCAAACCTGCATTACTCTCGTTATCTACTCATCAACGAGTGAGAGTGAATATTAATTAAGGATAGGTGACATCAATACTTTTGCCTCCAGGGTTAAGCATGATGGAGAAGAGCTTACAGCTTACGTGATCGCATTACCTGAACTCTACCTGGAGCCACGTGTCACAAAATACAGCTCTGGGGACGGTTCACCACACAGCATGGGACACATCACAAAGCATTATATAGACTGAAGATCTCGGAGCTAATTACAGCTTTCTCTTTGGATTGGTGATAAGTGTAAGCCGCCACTGACAGGACATACACTGTACCATTAGGATTTCCTTTATCCCCATCACATGCTTACTGTTCTCCTTTGAACCAATGTTAAACAATACATGTAATCCTAAAATATGGAATCATTACAAACTGTGCAAACATTCCGAAATAATTTTAACTAAATTGTTTAAAAGTAAATGACCTACACTTTTGCGCATAAAAAGTGCCTTTTAGAGGGAAAGAAAGGTCAGAAAATATTACCTTAGGATTATTTTTTTTTTCTTTTTTTCAGTAGGATATCATCCTGCCTTCTTTAGAGCAAACCTGGAACCACTTTATTAAGCTCAATACAGCGCTCCGATTCAGAAAAAATGAGCAACATAGTCTTGGAGGAAATGTTAGGTAAATTACAGATGTAAAAAAAGTCAAAGCAATTACATTACAGAAAAACATACACTTTTGAAAATGATAGCTTGTGCACATGCATATGGTATTCTGAATGTTTAATTTATGAACAGTACATGTAGTTCAACAGGAGTCCACTACATGTACATCGTTAACTTATCTGCAAGAGCTAGCTTTAGAGGCTGATAAATAAAATGAACATAATTACATGATAAAATAGTGCACACCTTACATTCCGTATGCTTTTCTGTCAAAATTACATCTTGACCTTGCAAATGGCAATAAATGCACAAAAGACTTCACAGAAGAAACCGTAAATGTCAAGACAAGGTAATATAATGTTGAACTAAGTCATACAAATGTAGCTGTGATGCCAAAAGATCAAAAGTAAAATATATACTTGTACAGCAAGTATGAATGAATGAATGCTTGGGGTTTTATGTACAACAGGGATACGATATATAGTCTTTACTGTACATCGTTACAAGTATGTGGTCTGATTTCTAACATATATAGGTACAAGACACTCTGCAGTCCCTTACAAAACATAAGAAAGAAGCTGAGTGAATCTTATTAATTTCTGGGCTTATTACACATTGTTAACCCACATACAATCCCACAAAATGTCAACATGATTCATGCATGTAATTACGCCACACACTTCCGGACAATAAATGTGCCCAGCAATCTGGTGCATAGCCATCTTTTCCACTCAATACACGACCAGATAATGACGGAGGTCTCTGTGATCTAGACTTACAGAAATTTAAATTTTCCCACAGAAAAACCTCAACTTTGCTTTAAGTGGTAAAAATCTTTTAACACCAAGATTGGCATGTCTATACATTTAAGTGCAATCTAATGTAAAATGACTATTTATGGTATAAAATGCAAGAAGACTCTGAACGGAAACTTGAAGGAAGTCTACAGACAACCAAGATCTGGCCATCTATTTTTGGTATGCTCATGAAACTGTGAAAAAAGTAAACACGTCATTATTCTGACACTGAATTCTATCGAAGTAAAATGATATTCATCAGAGGGGTAACCATGGGAACAAATAACAGGGCACTTCAACGTTTAAAAAATGTACCAGAACACAATCTGGATGAATATTCTTCTTGCGAAATCTTGCCATATAAGACGTCCTTAATTGAGGACACTTCATTTTTAAGCATGATTTCAATTTGATCTCCTTACAAATTGTGAGATAACTAAGCCAATGAAATCATACGGGACTCTTTTCTTTTAAACATGTAAGTACATCTAGGGGCAGCAAAACTTGCAATCTGTAAATGTACATGTAATTTACAAATGTAAACATCAGACATACTGCATTTCCGCTAAACTTTACCCTATTTTCAACAAACACATTTTGCTAGATTCTGATTCGTCCAACTTACTGGACCACTTTTCTGTGAAGAATGATTAATTTCCCATCAGAAAAACTTTACGTGATGGCATCAAAAGTATCACTTTACAGCCTTTCAATGTCACAAAATATTATCTTTGGTGCTGAAACTTACAATTTTCCACTAGAATATCATCTCATGTTCTAAGCAAACCTCAAAACACCTTTCTAAAATCAATGGAACTCTCAGAATTGGGCAAAATGGGCACGTCAGTAATGGACATAATTTATGGTCACCTTAGGTACACTTAATGAGCATGTACAAGCTACAGACAACCAGTAAATATTTCATAATCAACAGCTATATCTACAAGTATATACATATATAATATGTATGTGTGCAGAGTTTGAATATTTTACACATGTACAAAGTGGCAGACTGTACTCTTGAATTAATTACTGTACAATTTAATTATTTACCTGATTGGTATAGATGTCATTTAGAAAGTGGATTAAGTAACAGTATTATTGTTAATAGGGATTACACTTTCTGAATATAGCACAGATTCTAGTGCTGAAATTTGGCTGAGACCACTGCGAGTTTCGAGCCAGCGACCTCAGAGTCAGGCACCTAACCGCCAGCAATACATGTCAACCGTCTTGACCACTCGACCAACAGGCCTTCCACAAAAATGGAAGGTAGTTGACAATATATAGCACAGAAAGTGTTATCCCTATTAACGATAATACTGTTACTTAATCCACTTTCTAAATGACATCTATACCTATCTGATATATTCACCTAAGGGAGTGACATTGTTTGTGATCATCAGAGGGGTAATGCATGTTCGCTGTAAAGTCTACCGGTCAACTACCTTCCATTTTTGTGGAAGGCCTGTTGGTCGAGTGGTCTAGACGGTTGACATGTATTGCTGGCGGTTAGGTGCCTGACTCTGAGGTCGCTGGCTCGAAACCAGCAGTGGTCTCAGCCAAATTTCAGCACTAGAATCTGTGCTATATTCAGAAAGTGTAATCCCTATTAACGATAATACCGTTATTTACCTGATTGTTATTCAACACCGCACTCAAGAATTTTCCATTTATGCTATGACCATCAGTTTTACTGGTACAGGAAGCATGAACTCCTGAGGTACAGACAATCTACCTTTCAATGGCAAGTTATTGACAAACTTGTCCAAATCCACCATATCTGTTGAAGACATAAGGTCTTTAAAGCATGTAATACTGCGCTAACAGTCGAAGGCTGGAATTGAACCCACACATTATGTGCATCATGGTTGAGAATCACATTCAGCCTACCACCGAGTCCCCATAACGTGTACCCGTACTAGAATGTGTAAATAAATTGTGCTGATTAGTTTTTGCAACCCAATCCATATGGAGTTTTTTTTTGTTAAAGAAAAAATATGTAAATCTTCATAACTGAGGCTTATATTTTATTTAATGGTCCTCTAAACCTAGGTTTGCCTTCACATAACTTACACTGGTTTATATCTATTCCTTATTTTCTGACCAGTAAACCAGCATTCAAATCATTCAAAACGCATCATTACAATAACATGTGTAACAGTGAATTACATGTAAATATACATATCAACCCAACAGTCTCTCTATACAATCCAGGGCAATGTCCTGTAAAAAGATGATTTTGTCAGGCATTACTGACTTGATCTTGTCGTCACTGAAGTCATAGGCCAAGTGACAGCTGGACCAAGTGACAGTTGGATCAAGTGACAGTTGGACCAAACAATTTATCAAGGTATTTGTCATAGGTGTGGGATGGTCATTACAGTATGCCAGATAATAGCTGTACGTCTCCTGACGATTCTTGTAGACAACAGGTTAAAAATAAAACATGGCTATTGTACTTCCCTATCCGTGTACATGTACTCACTGAAGCCTACAATACAAGTTCTAAACTGACCACTATAACAGTTAATACAAACCACGAGACTTACCTAAAATAACCAGCTAAAACCTTGAAGAATGACCACACTAATCCATGGACTGAGAGCAATTCAGCAACCTGCTGTGTTACAGCTGTGATTCTAGGCATAAGCCTGATATCCGATCAGATCAACAGTTTATACAGTGTGAACTCGTATATAAATGTACACCGTCAGAATTCACACAAGGCCTAGTCTTCAACTAGGCACAACCACTAATTAACCGTAATTATATTTTGTGCACTATACAGTATAGTTTTCAGTCATCATTTCTGCCATACAGGTATACTTAAGTTCTCACCTCAAGGTTAACCACTGCCATAAGGGAAAGTGGGCTTTATAAAACATTGTCCTAACTTCTCCACGACCTTATCTACACCAGAAAACTCGTTAAAATCTGAATGTATTTTAAGACATTAAATGACGGCCCCTGAGACAGTTAAATTCAGATAAAACAAAAACTGCAGGAATATGTCTCTACTTGTAAGACTCCCATAAGGCATTTGCTACTTCGTAGTCCATAGTAACACCAATTCAACTTTACTTGTCTCCGTCAATTCAAGTCCAGATCTTGTCTTTAACATGAAACACTCTTAACATTTCACACAATACAGCGACATAATGTTTAGCAGATTACTTCATATTTACATGTATCAAAAGCTCCAAATTCATGAAGATGGGAAAACTTGCACAAACACAGTATCACATACTGTCACTTGACCAGGGACACAACATCTCAACTGTGGACAACATAGATGCCATAATTAAACTAACCCAAATATATGAACTTCGGTCGATATCTAGCTCTCACATCAAAACATTTACCTGCACTTCTGGAAATTTGGTTGTGCTCTACCAGAAATCTGGTTGTGTGCCCACAGAAACTTGGTTGTGCTCTCACAGAAATTTGGTTGTGCTCTCACAGAAATTTGGTTGTGCTCTCACAGAAATTTGGTTGTGCTCTCACAGAAATTTGATTGTGTGCCCACAGAAACTTGGTTGTGCTCTACCAGAAATCTGGTTAGGTGCCCACAGAAACTTGGTTGTGCTCTCACAGAAATGGGTTGTGCTCTCACAGAAATTTGCTTGTGCTCCCACAGAAATTTGGTTGTGTGCCCACATGGTAATTTGATGGCATTATTTTCACATTTTGTTAACCTCCTATGTATATATGTAAATAAATGATCTGTGTGACTTAAATTTCTTAATAAAACTCTACAAAAAAAATGAATTGTTATAGTCTAAACAAGTTTCCAAAAATACCTGTACATGCACAAGGAATATTAGATTCATATCAAAACTCATTATTTTGGAGTAATGGATGAAGAAATTAGAGCTGTCTTGTTTGGAAATATTAATGATTCACTTTTTCTATGTTATGCATACAGTGTACTTGTGCCTATTCAAGCTACATGTACATGCATTACTAACATCTGTGCCAAAATGCACACTGAACAGGCACGTATACATGTGAACCTGATAATTCAGTTTGTAACTAGCACATATCTCGCTGACACAACCAGCATTTGTCATATCTATGATACTATGAAAATAACAGTGATACTGCACTAAACAACAACAGTTTTAAAAAAATACAACAAAAAAAAACTTTCTTTCTTGAGACTTAATTTTGGACAAAACAAAAGATAAAGATCATCGTCACACGAGTTCATTTTACATGTATACTATGAGCTGTCTGGTAAAAGTTCCAAGGGGATTTTGAGGATGGGAAAAAGAGGGTGGGAAATGCTTAAGGCTATTACAAGGTTTAGTAGTGAACAAATCTACATCCAAATGAATGAATGAATGAATGAATGCTTGGGGTTTTACATCGTACTTAACAATCTTTCAGTAATGAAAATGAGGAGTCATTAGATGCATGCATATGTATACTATGTCTTCTTGTAGCAAGAAGAGTCCATGCTCTAACCTTTCAGTGCTGAGCACCAAGTGAAGTCTTTGGTATGACCCGACCCTAGTTTCATTCCAGATCTCCCAAATCCAAGGCGGACGCTCTAACCATCAGGCCACTGAAGAAGTAATCTACATCCAGATCAAAACCAGTCAATCCATCTAGAGCCAACCAGTGGATCCATCTGGAGCCAACCAATCAATCCATCTAGATCAAACCAGTCAACCCCTCTAGATTCAACCAGTCAACACCCCTTTAGATCCAACCAGTCAGCCCCTTTAAATTCAACCAGACCAGTCAACACCCCTTTAGATCCAACCAGTCAGTCCTTTTAGATCAAACCAGTCAACCCCTTTAGATTCAACCAGTCAACACCCCTTTAGATCCAACCTGTCCGCCCCTTTAGATCCAACAAGTCAGCCCATCTAGATCACACCAGTCAGCCCACAGTGTATCTACATCCAACCAACCGTCTACATTCACCCAGCAAACCCATCCACAGCCAGCAAAGCCATCCACAGCCAGCAAACCCATCCACAGCCAGCATGCCCATCCACACTCAGCCAGCAAATCATACATATATTTCATTATTCTCTAAACACAAAAGCAGATTTTGAGACATAATCAGGCCACTAATCTCAGTACCCAGTACAATGGAACTAATCAGTCTACTCTCACTGTGACACCACGTATGTTACTACAATACCCATGTAGGGCTAAGCAACGCAGAATCACCTGTCAGCATGGGAAAGGATTTAACCTGATGGGAGATGTGCGACAGGAGAATCCTTCTCACCATGAACTTATCTCTATTGACAGAAAGATTAAGAACCTGTTGAATGGTGATCAATCCCTACCCGTACTGGTCACAGTAACAATCGCATTTATGATTATTCAGTCCTGACCCCTGCGCCCCCAATGTACATGCAACATGAATTCATGGTGTAAACTACAGTAAATTGCCAAATAGATCAAAATACAAGACCTGCCAATCAGGAAACCTACTGACATTTGGTAAAAATTGTCAAACAAGTACAAATTCATGTGTTAATGTGCACATTTCTATCTTAAGTCATTAGTGCACTGGAAGGATGCCTTAAGAGGTTTATTACAAATGTGAATAAACCTCAAATGCAATAAAAAAACAACTTTTTCAATTATTGAAATACCTAAATGTTTGTTTTTCTTTGAAGTAGAGATGGTAATAGATATGATCATTGTTTTCCCACATTATACTGACTGTTCCCACACATCCCTCAAAACATCAGTACTTTCTTACTAACTGGATAGTAATAAGGGCTTTTTAAACCACAATACAAAACTACTGTCAAAGTCAATCATGACCAAAAAGCATTTTATTCCTAATTTCTTTTACAACTTAATTTTCTTACTTTTTATTTCAAAATCACTGATTCGATTGATCTATATACAAATAAAACCACCCAGGATAAAACGTCATCTTAAATCATGACAACATCAATGTCATTCCTTCAGCTCAATACACCGATCCATTCGCGATATGATTGACGGACGATAAGCCAATCAAATTGCACAACGCGTTCACCCCTTTAGCTCCGCCCACAGGTTGGACAAAACTCCGACAACATGGCTGTTACAGTACTGCGTGACGCGTGAAACTGGTTGCAGAAGTCTAAGTAAACTCAGCCTCAAGACATCCTATATACTGTCTGAATGTTTGCCTCTTGTGAAAATGGTGAAGCATTGTTCATATGGGACTTGCAAATCTGATAGCAGGTACCCGGAAAAGTTAGGAGGAGCTAAATTTATTCCTTTCCCGAAGCCAAAGTCTGACCTGCAAAAATGCCTGCGCTGGATAGCCTTGTGTCGTCCGTCCACATTCCCATCTCAACGTGGAAAAAATAACTAAGCATACATATATTTGTTCAAAGGTAAGTGAATCTATTTTGATGTATGTAATGGTTGTCGAAGCTTGGTAACTTTCTGTGAGGCTCTATCGCCGCTTATCTGTCAGATATTCATAAGGCGGTGGTGTTGTTGTACATGTAAAAGGCCTGTGCATGTGCGTTTGCGAATATTCCTTGTAACAAAGTTGTGTCCGAAATTTAGACTCTTTTGTTAATGTTCCACTGCCCCCATGTCCCTAAGTGCAGTATTTTTTTGTTTTTATTTTATTTTATGGGGTATAGGAGAGGGGAGGGATTGCGTTAACATGTTAAGTCTGTCATTATTGATTAGCATGTCCGCTTCTGGGCTGGGAGATCCAGGGTCAAACCTGGGTCTAGTCAGAACAGAAACTCTAACAGTGGGAGCTGTTGTGGGGTTAGAGCAGCGACTGGTCGGCCCGGTGTCAGCATAATGTGACTGGGTGAGGGGGCTTGCTGGGTGTCTTTTTAGACATGTCTTGCTGAGGTACAACTGTAGCACCTTAAAAGAGCGGAGGAAATCCATCCTGCAACAAGGAGACACCGTCTGTATATGGCTGAAATACTGTTCATTAGGTTGTTAAACCAAGCACTCGCTCACTTTTAATGAAATCTCACGAATACCAACCCATATGTGTCTTTATTTACTTGCAGCATTTCATATCTCTCAGTGGACCTAATGAAGAATATCCTGATCCAAATGATGCTTTAAGTGGGGAATTTAGAAAATCACGCCGCCACGTATCATATGCCCAGAACAACACATTATCTGTTTCCAGCAATAGGTAACATTAATATTTTATTATAAGCAATCACAGTAGGTTGATATGAACAATATTTATCATTATGTAAACAATAACCAAGAGTATTTCATTAGTGTGTTATTAACTCTGAATATTCACACAGTTAAGTGTCCAGCTAAAATTTATTGAGGCTTATAGGAACTTTGGCACAGTTTACTTAATCTAGATACACAACACTACTTGCCATTAGTAGCAAGTTACTTTACTTCCCTTGTAGTGGGTGAATACTCCCTATTTCATATTGTAAAGCCAGACAGTTGAAAGATGGTATGCTTAGTATGTGGTCACTGTGGGACACGACAGAAGGCAGATACCGGGTCTAAAGGAAAGATAACTCCATACTCTGGAAACGGGGAATATCCATCTCATTCCAAACTGAGTTTCGTTGTTGTGAGAAATTTTCCAGTAGCTATTTAATGGCATTACTGCCCAGTCAGTTAATCAATCCTGTTCACTATTTACTATTTCAGTCTATTCTGAGTTGGATGTGTTCTCCATGGTTGCAAGAATCAGGCAGCTGGAAGAGGAAAACAATAAATTGATCAGAGACTTTGCCAAGAGGGAACTTCTAAATATTAATAAGTGCGATAAACAGTGTCAGACTGAGGAATTTAAACAGAGAGGTGGATTTGAAATTGAAGAAGTTGTTGAGTCAAATATTAAAAATTTGTTTAAGTTTTATACAGGCTTAACATATGCCAGATTTCTGATGTTACTATCATTCCTCTTTCCCAGTGATTGTGCAAATCCAATTTCATATCCACAGAAAAGAAAGGAAACTAATGTAAAAAAAATTCCCCTTATCACAACAAGTTTTTATGTACCTTTGTCGACTCAGAACGGGGTTACATGTTAAAGACCTGGCCTTCAGATTTAATGTGAAAGTGCCAACAGTGTCAACAGTTCTCACCGGTGTTGCAAAATATATGTATGTCAGGTTAGGCTCCCTTAGCTATTGGCCACATAGAAATGTAATTATAGAAAACATGCCTGAGAATTACAAAGCTGATTTTCCGACTTGTTTAGCAATCCTTGATTGTACAGAGCTTAAATGTGAAAAACCGTCTTCCTTACAAGTACAGAGTCAGTGCTTTTCAGACTATAAATCATCCAATACCTTGAAGTCATTAGTTGTTTGTGACCCTAGAGGATCAGTTATGTTTGTTTCAGATTTGTTTTCTGGGTCAATTTCAGACAATGAAATTTGTGAACAAAGTGGGTTTATGATTTTGTACGTGATTTGAAAGAACGGGGCTTCATTGGTGCTGGAGATGCACTAATGGCAGATAAGGGGTTTAGGATTGAAGGCATTCTGTCAGAATTTGATATTAATCTGAATATACCTCCACTTGCTTCAAGTGCAAAACCATTAAGTGAATCAGAAGTAAATGTGACTAAAAAAATTGCAGCACATAGGATTCATGTTGAACGGGCAATTAATAAAATAAAATGTTTTAAGTTACTGAGAAGAAAAATTCCAGTTAGCTTGTTTCACTGCATTAATGAAAATTGGTTTGTTGCTGCAATCTTAACTAATTTTCAAGATACTTTGGTAAAATTATAACTTTTGTACCATATATTACAATTTGGACAAACAATTTCATCATCAGGGGAAATATGGAGTCGTGACATATATAAAAGATTTAGAAACTGATGTGGAAATTGTGTAAAAAAAAACCCATTATAAATGATCGAGATATATGGATGACTATGATTGATTGTTCATCTGGTGTGGACTGATGGATTTGTAATATACTTGAAGTGTATTAAAGGATCCTAACCCCAAAATAATTCATTTCTTGTTATTGTTATACAGACCTGTAAAGGTAACATTGAACCCTTCTGCACAATTCCATACTCTGTTTTTTCTGTGTGCAGTTCATCTTGCAGTAAATATGATAATGGTGTGGACTTGTCTACTTTCAACTTCTTTATGTCATCTTCCTTCAATTCTGGGATCCTGTTGGTAAAAATATAACACTTTCTGTCACAAAAAACTATCAGTTTCTGTCACAAAAAGTGCACTGATGACTTGATTTGTTGCTTGATGGAAAACATTTTTCAAAAAATATGAGGCCTTTGTGGTCTGGCGATTGACGGCGCTTGTAAATCTGCTTATTAGGTCACATCATGCGGACACCTGGCCAACCAGGCTACCCTAACAGCAGCTCCTACTGAATTGACAAAGGGTTTAACCTGGTTCTCTCAGGCAATTAGTGATGCTCTACAGGCCAATAAACTGAGCTGCACAGGCTGGTCACTGATGAGAGGAAGGATTTTGCACTGCTGTTCACACTGCAGTTAATAATTACCTAAGTGTTGGTGTAGAACAACACACTGGCCTTTTTCGGCGAGGTGTTGGCCTTGGTTTAGCGAAAACTATTGCAGCTACGGGCTCGGCATTGATCTTTGGGCCCCGCGGTTTGTGCCACTGTTGAGGCAAACTGGTACAAGCCAGCTGTGAAGGGATATCTTTCAGTCCCAAACGTTTATAGTGGCCAACTGTGTAGACGACGCTAACAGCATGAGAACATAGCCCAGTTATTCTATAAAAATAAAAAAGAAGATACCGGTACCATAACACTAGTGTGAGTTAACTTATGGGCTCAACAGCTCCGAATATTTTTTCGTAGTATGCAAATATACAACGTAAGTGAACCATTGCTAGACAGTCTTAACCTCAGAATTAGAAGTACAAGCTAAGTCTCTATTAGTTTCTATGGTACAGATTTTATTTTATAACGTATACAACAAAATTGAAGGCGCCAACGCGCTTTGGATAAACTATAAGTCTAAATCCAAGGCTAACGTCGAAACAACAACGACAACAGTTAAAATACCTGCCGCAGCATGTTAAACTTAAATCTACATTTATGAACATTACAAGATATTTATAATTATACACCAATTCACTACATAAACAGGAAAAGCACACATACCCAGCTTTACATGAACAATGACTGTCCGTGATTCTTCTCTCCTGGGTATGAATCGTCATGTCAATTCGATGAGGTTGCTCGCTTTTCCTCATAGAACGATAGCATTTAGCACTGATATCGACAATATTTTTTACTGGAACTGTTCACTTTGAGCGCATGAACGTAACCATTAACGAAAAAATTATACCCCCTCTCTTTTGCACGCTTGGTTAAAACGTTGGCATCGCCAAAATAATCGGTAGAAATTTCCTGAGGCAGCAAGTTGAAATTTGAACCGGCCGCCATGTTTACATTTTATGTCCGACCTTGGGCGTTGCTATGGCGTCGGCAAGGGAGGCGTGGCCTACGCGGCGAAAATGGATCGGTGTATTCCAGGAGTTAATGCGCATCAATTTTGCCAAACAACTGCACAACCTACAAAGATGTCTCAGTAGGTGGAAAGTAGAGTAGCAGTGATATCATTGTGTGAGAAATCACCCCTATGGAAGCCACACTGGTTCAGGGTTAAGAAACCCAATCTGAATGTCTTTGGTATTTCCAGCTCAAATATGACATCTAAACAAAAGATGACATCCATACCAACTAAACAGGGCCAGAATTATTAAGAAACCATTGCTGAATGTTTACAAACCCTATTTCTTTAAATTTTTGGGACGCCTGGTCTGCTCATTTTAGCCAATATATATGTAATTCTAGCAAAAATATTGAGTTTCTTTTTCTAACATGGCTAGACCTTCTAATAAACAACATACTAAACAACATACTCATATAGTTACTTTTCCAAAAAGCTGGTGAAGAAATGTAATATTCTACTTTCAACACTACTACTATCTGTCCCAAAAATGAGAGGAAGTAGGGTATATACAGTTCACTGGACAATGTTATCAGTTCTGGCAGGGAGTATCACCTGTAAACATAAAAATATTGAAACAGGAACTAGATACCCAAATACATGTACTGAGATTCAAACAAACAGTTACCATCACTTGGTTAACCATTTCATGTAACTGTACAACATGTGTATGGGATGTGTCCTAACTTATGGAAGTATGAAAGAGCATCTCCCCTCATTTTCCAAGGTTGTAAATAGTTTAAAACTACAGTTTTCCTAAAAAGGACCCAGTGGTCAGTCTGGTTAGAAATTAAGTAGTCTGTACTAGGAGGGGAATTAAGAGCCTGAAGGAGAGAGGGTTGAAATGGTCTCACTTGCCAATAGGTTCCCTGAGGATGCTAATTGCAAAATTTCTGACCAGTGACAGACAACAAAAGTCGTTACCATTTATATTTATTTGGTACCACTGCTGTATGTGGCAACAGTTCAAGGCAACATATCGTGATACAATACACGTTTTGGTCCTTACATTGTATAGTTGTATCTCAACAGTACAAATATGGCCAGGACACTTACAATGCATGCATATGTTCATCACATATATCAAATGTAACAGCTCACTCCACAATTTAACAAATAACTTCTTCAACAGACCATGAAAAACTTTGGTTAATAAGTTTGTTGGCATTCACCCAATCAGAAAAATCAACTACTGGGATCAAGCAGTGCTATATATAATTTTCAGAGGTAGTGCCGTACTCTCTACTTTTCCAAGAGAGGGAGTACTGGGTAAGCCTTCCACAGTACACGTGCTAAACACTTCACTATTTTGGATCCCCAGCAATACACCTGGAAAGTGTGAAGTTGATTGAGTGAAAGGGGAACATACATGTAGATGTGAATACATGTCTAGGCCTACACAGACCTGCGGGTAGAGAGATTCTGGTGGTTCCATGTAGGACTACAAGTATATGTATATACATGTCCTGTACCCAGAATTACAACTTGTCATAGCATTCTAGAATAAATTATTTCAGCTCTTCCTCACGAGGAATGAATCGGAATCACGTTCATGGGACTACACTTATTTATTACACCTCAACCTGTAGGCCTACTGCGTTTATTCCAATAACTTACTCACTGGCAACTTTACCATTTCATTTTGTTTTGATAGCAGGGATTGCAGTATTATTACATTCTATGGTAACTTGCATAATGCGACTGGTAATTTTTCTATTTTACCTGTCGAAACATTTCTGTATATATAAACAACTGCTGTTTTGGGATCAAAACATGATACGCTTGTTATGCTTAATCCAAACACAACGTTACATTAGAAGACAAAATTTTATTATTTGTGCTGTATTTATTGGCAGCATGCAGTATAAATCTAAAGTGTTTCTGAACACTACCTGTTCTCGTAATCGTTGTATTTCATTGCATTAGCTTCTCTCCTCAGAAATCACTGATACATGTGCACGTTGGAAACTGGACCTTCAATAACACTTTAAGACATCATAAATAACTAACGATCGGTGTAGAATTAAAATCATACATCGGAAGTGATTTTAGGATGATTTAATGCAGTACAGTAGCAGAAATTGCTTTATAGTAACCCAAATGACCATTTTTTCAGCCCTTGCTACATCTTCTTTTGGGCAAACACTAGAGAATGTCACAAATAGAAATATCACAGTTCACGATCATGGGTAGTGGTACATGGGCCTTTGCTGTACCCTTCAGTTTCTGCAAACTACCACGTCGTCGAGAACTTGGTGCACGCAAACTTCTTTGGATATCTACTTTTGATTTTGACAGGAATGTTTGCTTTAAATCTCGCATGTATGCCAAAGCTTTCAGGAATTTAGGTCTGCACACAAATTATCAGGTGTATTCAGTAGTTTATGATTTAATTTTAGAAGTGTCAATAGTCAATAAAATGTTTATTCAATGCATGATCATGACATATCAATCCCAACAAAACAATGAAGAAAACATCACGAAAGGAAACCAACATCTGACCATAACACATGGTCTATTTTGTTAAGCGCACTCACACGTTGTACTTGGGTGAAACTACTTCCAGCAATTTCTTCACATTTTTCATGCCTCTGCAATATGCCTATGGCGATTGTCACCAGCAGACCCACAAAATTTTTTTTCCATTTTTTAGTATAACTTTCCTTACTCTCTGTTGAGTCCTTTGTCATGTATGACTGTACCACGTAATAAAGTTTTTGCCACATTTTGTACTCGTCTTCATCAACATTCCTGTTTTCCTACCTTCTCTCCCAAGGTGCCCTGCCTGGATATTGATTAGAGCTTACCCACCAGGTTTTCCAGTTACCCACATCGATAATTCCGCTGAGATCAATGAAGATAACGAAAACTAAAAAGGTTATTCACCATTGATTAGTCTCTCCTACGAATAAACCGATTGAAATAATCTATGATCTGTATGCACTTAGCTTGCAGATATTGAATTCCTGATGGAACGAAGAAATACAACAAACTTTCTGATGATCCATTGTTAATACTAGAGCTTAGACTAAATGTATGATTTCAAGCCACTCATCTCATACTTCAAGTGTGTGGAAGCCGAAATCATCAATATGCTGTTATCTTTACTACATACCAAGCCTTGATTATCACATTTTTGATAAAGTACAGTGTATGTACATACATCTATGCATTCATTCTAAAAATGACACCAGCACATATTCATGTATATACATGTACAGTGTGTTCAAGTAAGTTTAATATTAGCATCTTAGAAGATTCTTCTTTATGCATCACACATGTATACACATACATGTTTTTAGACATTTTCCGTGCATTAATTGCATTTCAATTTGCTCAAATATTCAGATACAATGTTCAAGTTTTCCATTATTAAATCTAAATGTATTTCTAGATCGGTGACTTTTAATTAATTGCATTTATCATTCCATTTTATCTTTTTTACCTACATGTATTTCTTCTTAAGCAATTGTGTTTGGGAGTTCCTCCAGTGTTTGTTTTATCTGTATGCGTACTTAAGCAACTGTGCTTGGGAGTTCCTCCAGTGTTTGTTTTATCTGCATGCCTACTTAAGCAACTGTGCTTGGGAGTTCCTCCAGTGTTTGTTTTATCTGTATGCGTACTTAAGTAACTGTGCTTGGGAGTTCCTCCAGTGTTTGTTTTATCTGTATGCGTACTTAAGCAACTGTGTTTGGGAGTTCCTCCATTGTTTGTTTTATCTGTATGCCTACTTAAGTAACTGTGCTTGGGAGTTCCTCCAGTGTTTGTTTTATCTGTATGCGTACTTAAGCAATTGTGCTTGGGAGTTCCTCCAGTGTTTGTTTTATCTGTATGCGTACTTAAGCAACTGTGCTTGGAGTTCCTCCAGTGTTTGTTTCATCTGTAAGCCTACTTAAGTAACTGTGCTTGGCAGTTCAGCCAGTGTTTGTTTTATCTGTATGCGTACTTAAGCAACTGTGTTTGGGAGTTCCTCGAGTGTTTGTTTTATCTGTATGCGTACTTAAGCAACTGTGCTTGGGAGTTCCTCCAGTGTTTGTTTTATCTGTATGCGTACTTAAGTAACTGTGCTTGGGAGTTCCTCCAGTGTTTGTTTTATCTGTATGCGTACTTAAGCAACTGTGCTTGGAGTTCCTCCAGTGTTTGTTTCATCTGTATGCGTACCTAAGCAATTGTGCTTGGGAGTTCCTCCAGTGTTTGTTTTATCTGTATGCGTACTTAAGTAACTGTGCTTGGGAGTTCCTCCAGTATTTGTTTTATCTGTATGCATACTTAAGCAATTGTGCTTGGGAGTTCATCCAGTGTTTGTTTTATCTGTATGCGTACTTAAGCAACTGTGCTTGGGAGTTCCTCCAGTGTTTGTTTCATCTGTATGCATACTTAAGCAATTGTGCTTGGGAGTTCATCCAGTGTTTGTTTTATGTGTACGCCTATACTTAAGTAACTGTGCTTGGGAGTTCCTTCAGTGTTTGTTTTATCTGTATGCATACTTAAGCAACTGTGCTTGGGAGTTCCTCCAGTGTTTGTTTCATCTGTATGCCTACTTAAGTAACTGTGCTTGGGAGTTCCTCCAGTATTTGTTTTATCTGTATGCGTACCTAAGCAATTGTGCTTGGGAGTTCATCCAGTGTTTGTTTTATCTGTATGCGTACTTAAGCAACTGTGCTTGGGAGTTCCTCCAGTGTTTGTTTCATCTGTATGCCTACTTAAGTAACTGTGCTTGGGAGTTCAGCCAATGTTTGTTTTATCTGTATGCCTACTTAAGTAACTGTGCTTGGGAGTTCCTCCAGTGTTTGTTTTATCTGTATGCGTACTTAAGCAACTGTGCTTGGGAGTTCCTCCAGTGTTTGTTTTATCTGTATGCGTACTTAAGCAACTGTGTTTGGGAGTTCCTCCAGTGTTTGTTTTATCTGTATGCGTACTTAAGTAACTGTGCTTGGGAGTTCCTCCAGTGTTTGTTTTATCTGTATGCATACTTAAGTAACTGTGCTTGGGAGTTCCTCCAGTGTTTGTTTCATCTGTATGCGTACTTAAGCAATTGTGCTTGGGAGTTCCTCCAGTGTTTGTTTTATCTGTATGCGTACTTAAGTAACTGTGCTTGGGAGTTCCTCGAGTGTTTGTTTTATCTGTATGCGTACTTAAGCAACTGTGCTTGGAGTTCCTCCAGTGTTTGTTTCATCTGTATGCGTAATTAAGTAACTGTGCTTGAGAGTTCCTCCAGTGTTTGTTTTATCTGTATGCATACTTAAGTAACTGTGCTTGGGAGTTCCTCCAGTGTTTGTTTCATCTGTATGCGTACTAAAGCATTTACATGCACATGTATATGACCAATGAAAGCCTCACAGATGTACAATGACAAGAGGCAGGTTTTCAACGGCTACTCTTGACTGTCAGCCCAAACGGTCATCACTGTTCCAGTTTTACTCTTTATGATGCAGTCTATTCTATTACATGTGTCTCTCACCACAATCCTATCCCATGAATTCAGCTTTTTGTGATGTCACGCTCAGCTGAGTACCAAGTCTTCAGTCATGCACACCTGACGAAAAGAGAAGAAGAAATGTGTTGTATAACTTAGAATGAATGAATGAATGACCATATGTTAATGCCAAATCAGCAATATTTCACCTGCATCTTGACGAGAACATGTTTAAAACAGGAGGCAGTGAATGGTTTTCAATATGTTAATGAGATCATTCAAAATAAAACAAAAACAACTTTGAGGCTTTGATGTCCAAATATTGCCATTTTACATTTTGTATGACGGAGCAGATATTGTTGGAGGTGAAGTGCAGCAGCTGCTGAAGAGCAGATCATAGCTGGTTCATAGAGGCACATATACATTAATAATCACTGAGTTCAGTAGTATGGTCATATTATGGTTTTTTTTTTTGGTTTTTTTTTTGATTGGTGTTTTACGCCCTACTCAAGAATATTTCACTTATACGATGGCGGCCAGCATTATGGTGGGTGGAAACCTGGTAGAGCCTGGGGGAAGCCCACGGCCATCCGCAGGTTGCTGGCAGACCTTCCCACGTACGGCCGGAGAGGAAGGCAGCATGAACTGGTCTTGAACTCACAGCGACCGCATTGGTGAGAGACTCCTGGGTCATTACGCTGCGCTAGCGCGCTAACCGACTGAGCCACGGAGGCCCCTCATATTATGGTATTATTTAGTATTGTGGTTACGGTCATTATACTGGTCATCCTAATCACTCATGTACACTACTCACAAACGAGTTACAGACAAGCTGTGTACACGCGTATGGTATGCTGTGGTCAAGTAATGTACATGTAAAATTGCTATTATAATAGAGATGTGACATACGAATAGTTAAATCAAGCTATAGACTGGGCAACCAACTGGTGTCTAGCTTGTTAACATGCAGAGTTAAATAGATTAAGTTTGGGGATTAACCTTCCACATGTGCATTTGACTAATCAGTCAGTGTTTGTAATTAAAGAAAAAGTTTATACCTGAAACCAGCAACTGTTAACTAGTAGTTAAGTAAACAAACAATTGTAAGTATAAATATGGTTGTTTTACAAGTAGAGAGAAGAAGAAGGGTTTGGTGGTGGACCTGTACGGACCTCAGAGTCTGGTCACTCCCATGCTGTTGTGTATAATAAATGCCTGTTGTTACTGAGAACGCCTTGGAGAGTTTCCTATCTAAGTTAGACAAGAATGATAGGAATGAAGATAAATGACGGTAACCATCCTGGTCACAATTTTACTTAAGACCTTAACCCAGCTCTTAGTATGTACACTTCAATTAGTATGTATCATCTTGTAATACCAACATCAACAGTTTAGACAGCACCAACACATGTATGTACTGTATAAATACAGAGGTATTTTGAATCACTCGTCAGGATGGAAGCCTTTACCAATACAAAGGAACTCAAGATCCCTGCTAACAATGATCACCATGACCTACCAGTAAGCAACACAGTTCCCAATGGAATACCATGTAGGCATCTATCCGCTCCTTCCTGATAATTAATGTTACTTTTCAGCACGTTCAAGGCATAATTTGGGCAGTCCCATTACTTTTCATTACTAAAATTTTCTTAGTTTGCACTTGCATGATGTCCTTCAAATAAAATGAATTTCATCAATAATTTAGTAATTAAATAATTCTTCTGTTTATTAAATGAAGGTTGCTGTTCACAACATCATAAATTCAAATTTGTTCTATGACACAAACATCTTAAAAATGTTCTCTTTCATTTGAGGAGGGTTGTTTATTTTTTATGTTTATATTTTCATCCTACTTGCATGTATTATTTCATTTGTATTTTGGTTCAAAGTGGGATGAAATAATTAAAGTACACACAATAAAGCAGCACAATTGGGATGGGCTTACATGATTACCAGAGCTGAGTCTACTTTCAAAATTTTACAAAACTTTTTTATACATAAATTTTGACAATCATCAATGCAATGACAATATTGTTCTCAATAATGAGACCGCCTGTAATGAAGTGAAACTGCTACGGTAGTCCCCTACCCTGTAAACCCTAACTCTATATACAGCATACCATTAGTACACGCATCTGCTTCTTGCTGTCAGAAGAAACATTATTTCTCCAGTGGTTCATCTCTACAACCTGTACATTCATGTTTTCAGCTTGAGGATTAATTACACACACAAAAAAAATGTTTTCATGTTGTTGATTTTTAACAGCATGCATGAACTTATATGTCAGTATATTACCAAAATTTACTCAATTACCATTCGCTATGGAAAACAAGTTGTTGCAAATTACTTAACAAGGGTTATGCGAAATCCAACTGCTCAATGGTAATCACTTCAGTTCAAATGGCAGCCTTGGTTGACAGGTTGTGTCTTCATGTTGTGCACACCATGTTTACAGTGAGCGAGTGAGTGAGCAAGTGAGTGAGTGAGCGAGTGAGTGAGCGAGCAAGTTCTCAGGATTTAACATCATAATTAAAGGAGAAGAAAATTTAAATATCAATCAAATACCATTGAAAAGAGTATGCATTTCCTCACAGGTGCATGCCACAAAACAAATTTTAATATGTAGCTCAAGTTGATAAATTATAAATAGAGTCAGCGCCAAAGTCCGCTGTGGGCATCTCCATTTTGCCTAAGAACTAGTCCTGAAGTCTTCTGTGTTAGAAGAATTGCCGTTGGAAACCGCCGAAGTGCAGTTCATACATTTCCGGTAGAACTCTTCTTCCCAGAAGGCAGCGAACACTACAGTTCGTTTTCCGCTTGACGATTGGGAAACCAGAATGGTGGACGTAGGTTAAGTGTTTACACGAACAAGCCAGCAGTTTTAACGCCTCTCACTGGCTGAGAGACAACTCACCCCCAGCATAAATTACAGGGTGTTAAAGATGGAGGATGTCATGGACGATTTGTGCCAGCTTTGCCGTTTTCATGCTTTACGTGTATGGCGAGGAAAAATCGCAAAATTATGCAGCAGGCACCACCAGATAGAAAAAAATGTGCTCTTTTCAGCCCATAGTGTCATGTTTTTAAGTTTTCTTCTCGAGGAGTCCTTTTAGCGTGTGAGATGCGGGGACGGATTTTCACCTCTCTTGATCTCCACCTGTACGGTCAAGTTCTGCTTACTGAGACAACTTGCCAAAGACAAGCGAGCCCTTCCACCCCACCTAATATACGTGAATGGGTAGACCAGTCGTTACACTATCCTCTTAATGTTGAGCATCAAGAGAGGAAACTGCAACTACCTATCTTAATGCTGAGCATCAAGAGAGGAAACTGCAACTACATGTACCTCTTTAAGCGTTAGGCACACCGTGTTTAATATCACCAGTCTGATTAAAGATTGAATATTAAACAATGCTCAACAATGTAAATTTAAACAATGTAGCTGACCCAAAAATAAAATCTTATTCTGGGGCTACAAGTATACTGAAGTCGAATACAAAATTAACTATAAAGTAATGCTGGAAAAAAAGAAAATCAAAAAACAGTGACATTAACTGACCCAAACATAAAACATTACCTTGACATTAAAACTGAATAGTACTACATGTAGCTAATATAAAATGGCAATTTGAATGAAAATATAAATATACCTAATTATTTAAAATTATTTATTTTGAAGTCTTCAAAGCATGCCCATTGTCCCCACCAAGTTTCAGCAAGATGTTGCAAAAACTGTGGCAACAGCTGATCCAAACAAAAAATCCTACCCTGGCCCAAGATAATACTGGGTAAAATGGCAAAGCCCAAAATCTTATAATCTGAATAAAAATGCAACTATCCCTATTTTATAATCAATTTGAGTAAATATCCAAATCATGATCATCATTCCTACCAAGTTTCATAAAGGTGATGTGAAAACTGTGAGGCTAGCAGACCCAAACATAAAACCTTACTCAACTGACCCAAACAAAAAACACACCGACACCAAAACCGACACCACTTTCCCCCCACACTGACAATACCTTGCCTTACTTCATAACAGCGAGCTAAAAAACATGTCAATACCAGCAGATAGAAAACCTGTAAATGCACTTGCTAAACATGCCAATTTATGCAGAAATAACGAACTTAGAAACTGAGCGTACCTGAACGAACAATAGGTCCATTACAGGAAGTCAGATCCATGCTCATTTGCAAACTATACATAGCTTGAAAACTGGCTGCACTTGCTGAGGCTATAATTGAAAGCATGGCCATCCGTGAACTCTCTCGCTCACATATAAACTAGTGCTGCCAACATGCCACGTACAGTGGGTATAAAACAGGATAAGCAAGCATTGGTAAATTCACACGTTTGACTCATACTTAATCACAGGTTGACCATGTCTTAAGAAAAGACAATGTCACTGCAGCAAGTAGACAGTCCTTCACAAGCTTGTCCTTTAAAGCTAGCAATACATGGAGCCACTGGAAAATATGGAGTTTACAGGAAAACATATCCTGTACACCGGTAAAACTGAGTGACTGCTGGTAAAGCCTGCTAAATTAGCATCAGCCTTAATCACTCAGCCATGCAGATGAGTGGTTCACAGTGAATAGGATACCATGAGCACTTCCTATCAAAGGTACAGACGTTGTATGCATTCATTTGCATGTCAAAGTAATGGGTCTTATATAATAAGCTGAGGTAAAAGGAATATAGAGAAGAAAATGGTGTACAAAACCCATGTACATATACAAGTGTGGTGTGACAGCTAATTAATACATGTAGTGTGGGCATGCATCAAAGTGCAAAGTGTTTCCTGTTCTTGAATAGCTACTGAACGACCCACATACATAATCAAAATGAATCTGCCTAAGACACATCCCAATTTAATCTGTCCACAATACTAAGGAGGTAGCTGTACAAAAAGGACAGTCTGTAACCTATTTATGTGAGTGAGTGAGTGCTTGGGGTTCAATGTCCTACTTAACAATTATCTATTTATGCACACTGTATGTAAATTGCAAGTGTCAGCACATCACGTCCACAAAAATCACTGAAGCAGACAGTCACAGAGGTATTATAACGTACAAATTTGTGTACATGTGGATAGGGATATGAAGCACACATCACAGATCACACACTACGGACAAAACACAGGTCACACACTAAGGACACTAAACAGGTCACACATCAAGGACTCTACACAGGTCACATTTCAAGGTCACATTTCAAGGTCACGCAACAAGAACCCAACACACAGCACTCCTCAAGGACCCAACACAGATCACTCATCAAGGACACAACAAATGTCACATATCAAGCACACTACATAAAATTCAGATCACATATCAAGGACCTAACCCAAGTCACACATCACAGACACAATTGAGATCACACATCAAGGACACAACTGAAATCACACATCAAGGACACAGCTGAGATCACATATCAAGGACACAGCTGAGATCACACATCACGGACACAGCTGAGATCACACATCAAGGACACAGATGAGATCACACATCAAGGACACAGCTGAGATCACACATCAAGGACACAGCTGAGATCACACATCAAGGACACAGCTGAGATCACATATCAAGGACACATTACAGGTCACACATGAAGGACACAACTCTGGTCACACATCACGGACACAGCTGACATGACACATCAAGGACACAACTTAGCCCACCCATCTATCGCCTGTATTTCCAGTGTACCTGAAAATCAGCATAGGGACAAGTACCTAACAAAATATAACACAAAGCCTGCACTTAAACAGAGTGATGCCATAATGGTACATTTGAGGACTATGTTATAGTCCGAGCTTTAAATCGTAAACACAGCACACAGATTGCCAAGGTCATTAAACGGTCACGTCAACAGTCTCTGTACAGACATATCCACTCCTTATACACAGAAACAACATTATTTTGGAAACGTGAGTGGCTATGACTTTGACGCATTCAAAAATATCACCTTATACCTGTATCACACATATATGATCAATGCAGGTATTAATAACTGACAATGAAGAGCAACATTTAATTACGTCTATGAATGATTACGGTATAATGCGACATTGGTACGTCGATCATCAAAAACAGCTTTTACAAGAATTCATCATAGCATTGCCTTGAACAGAACTCCATGTAGCCCTAAGGACAGTCTTATGGCTTGACAGCAACTCACACATCCTCACGTATTAATTGATTTATTGACTCAAGATTTACATAACATCAGAGGCAATACTTCTACAGCTCAGCAACCATGATATTACTCGGATCGCATGCATGTACCTGAAACTTCCAGGTAAATCGAAGCAGTGGTATTTTGGAAAGTTTGCTTTGACCCTTGAACTGATTATCTGGGATTGAAACATCCCTTGTCCTCACATCTAATTAGACCATTTTCTTTCCCTCCATTAGGATGTAGCTATATGTATGATGTGTTTTTGTTGATCAGTTCTAGACAGACCAATCTATTCTTGCCTTTTTAGCAGAATAAAAGTAACCAGCTTTGGGCTCTGGTAGGTCGTGCTACATAGCTGCTATAAATACATGTGAATATCAAACAATAAAACTTGATATCTAAATCACTAATGATCTCCAGTTACAATTCCTGTCCTTTTCATGCAGAACACTGAATTCCTGTCTTTATTCCTTCCCTTACCCTTAACACTGACCATCATTGATGTAAAGAAAAATTCTTGAGTGAGGGGCTAAACAACAAAGAAATAAATAAATAATACACTTTAATACATACTATGTGGTAGGTAAGACTTCAACATGATGACATGACCAATCTTAACTTATAAAGTTAAAGGATACAAGATAAGGTACATTAAAATAAAGAGAATAGTTTCAAGAAACACAAAGCAAGCATTTTTGGGGATATTTTACATCTCTGTATGAGCCCTCATTTTATGCATATTTTCCATCCATGGATAGAGATATCTGGAAATGATGTCATCGATGAACATACTGGAAATGTTGGACCAGCTTAGCACCCCTAATTCAAGGCTTGCCCCCAGCAAGGTTGTTTTGACAGCTTTAAGCACTGACACCATAGCAAGCTACTTCTATAATTTCCTGGGGCCTCATTTTTACACCCCAAGAAGAAAGCTAATAAGCATTTTTGTAGTTTTATATGTTAGGCAATTACAGATTCAGAAATAAAATGCAAGTGCTTCTTGTATCTTTTAAATGTACAACTGACATAATCCATTCTATGTCAACCAGCTTCATGTCATTTATAAAGCTTGTTACCTGAGCAAGAACCTGTACCTGTCAAGATGTGAAAACTGGTCTAAATAGGTCTTTGGCCTCGTTCCTCTTCAACCCATAGCTCTCTATCTAATGATTAGTCATCCTGACAGAAACAATATTAACAGCATCTGCCAGAACATGTTCTATAAATGCACTTGAATTATAACAGAATTACCTGGACAAGCAATTCCACCAATAATGAAATTCCATTAGTCTTGATATTGATTCCACCATTAACATCACTTGAGGAAAACACTATTCACTAATCTATACATCATGAATACAGATTATTATTGGACAAGGCTAATTACACCCTGTGTACACAACAACAGCCAGGCTGTCTTTCTCCTCACGTTGTAATTTGCTTTTCTACAGTCCAGATGCTTTGGCCTTTATAGTAATAAAGCAAAACACAGGCAAATACGTGTCTGGAAAATTGATGAGGATCAGTATGTATACTGCATGATATACAGCTGTACCTGTGCATCTTAAAAGGTCAAATATTTACAGATTTACTGTTACAATACAAACTGAAGACAGTCTGCCGCAGAGCTGAGCTCAGGTGCACGGAAAACAGCGCGCAAGCTTCTTATTGTCAGCAAGCTCAGAACATCCGCTCAACACCAAGCCATAATTGGCTTAACACACATGTACAGGTATCTGATACAGCTACAACATCTGCACCTTGGCTCCGAAGGATTTTCTTAGCGAGAAGCACAATGGAGTATATAACTGCTTATTTAGATTAACAGGACCTCTCATACCTAATTTCACAGGGACGCACATCAGTTTGTCATTTTCTCTTCAGTAAATATGGAACTCCATGAAATATGGACAATTATTTAATCATAGCTAACGCAGCAATAAAGCTAATATATTTTCAAGCAAAAATCACCTTTACATGCAGGAGCAGAACATCTACTTTATCTCTGTACATTTAAGAGTTTTCTTTACTAAAATCTGGGTGTAAATAACCTTAGTGCATGTAAATTATTTTCTGACTTTGTATGAACTCAATATACCCTCAAACAAATATACAATTTATGCAATAATAACATATGTAATTTAAATACATGTATGTAGATACAAGGAATATACATGGAAATAGACAATTTTGTTACCATGGCAAGTGTGGAAAAGGATGGCACACAGGCACCTCTGTATCTACATGTGTACATGTATGTGTGTATCAAAAAATTAAAACAACTGGAATTGTACCAATCCATACAGTGCGCAAATGGGAACAACGTACATCTTGAAACTTTTCGACCTCTAAAGCACTTTTCCCAGCGGAACTTATGCACACATTTATTATGAGGTTTCAAAATACTGATTGTAGAGAAGGTTGACAAGGTTGAAGAAATAATGTAGTCAATCAGCATGGTTACCATGGCAACCCCTAGAGCCAGACAACAGTATATATAAATCATATTTGCGTTTCAGACGAACACCATTTTTTTTTCAAATAGAAATGTCACGAGATCTCGCAGTACACAGGAGCTGCAGGCTAATATTCACTCGACGGCCTTTGCTTTAAACTAGCGCCAGACATATGTGCGAAATTAAATATGTTTCATTGAAATTCTGCATTGGAAGCCGTGCTCCCATTTACAGTAACTTAGAGTAAAAACAATACAGAAACTGAAAATACCTAATAGAAAGTTTAATTTTAAAATCTTGCTATTGGCCATGAAAAGCAGCTTCAACTTGAAACTTCAAAGGCCACTGTCCATGACTGTGTGCTAATTTGACCATGGCTGATGTGTAGCTGCAAGTGAGTATAAACTGGGAACATGGCTAAAAAGATTAAAACTAAATACGAGTTAAATCTAAATCAGCTTCATGAAAGCAGTTGAAATGGATAAATGTGTGGTGCAACATGTGATTAACTTTGTCTGTATCCACAGGCAATTCAAACAGAACTTGCCAAACAACACCTTTTGTAGCCCGGACATGGATGCCGACAAGCAAACAGACAGACAGACAAAATCGCAATATCATAAATTATGACATTAGTTGTCCCAACTATGTCTGGCATATACGGTATAAAGATCTGCACCCTCAAAACAGCCGAAGCCATGGAAATTTGCCATACATGTACACATGCACAGAAAATCAAAGCATTACATTATAATATAGGCTAGCCTACCATAGCTCTATACGGCAGTACTGTTTATAAACATAACGACATACATACTCTGTACAATCAAAAATTCTCTTCTTTCAGAGGCATTTAGGAATTGGGATGGTATAGATTGACAGAGGCAATACTTATGGATAACAATACCTCGACCACCCCAATATATATATAACCATTCCGTACATAGGCACCCCAAGCTACCAGATAAGAAGACTCCTGCACGACAAACTGAACATACAAACAATGTTTACCTCCGCATCTAACCTTAAAACCCTACTCAAAGCCAATGGAAAGAAACAGCCAACCCATAGGGAAGAACCCAAAGGATCTGTGTACTGCATTAATTGTGATTGTCAACAGCAATACATTGGAGAAACTGGTAGACCACTCAATATCAGAATTGCAGAGCACAAGGCCTCAGTAGAAAAATTAGATGGAAAATCAGCCCTCAGTGACCACATCAGAGCCTATCCAGAACACCAACTCCAATGGAACACAGTTCATACCCTACAAAACAACCAGTCAGACTATAAAAGAAGGAAACTGCTGGAAGCCATCATGATCCGACGACACAATCCACAGCTTAACTGAGACAGCAGGTACCACCTACCAAGCGCCTACAATGACCTCATCAGATTAGACAGTGACCGCCTTAAACCCTGAAGCCATTAACCCTGAAGTTATTATCTATGTTACATTGTTGCCTGTTTTTGACACCACTCACTCTCTTGCTGTATATATGTTGTCTTGTATCGCTGTATGTTCATATGGTTTGATAACGATGTAAGAACCTACATCGAAACGTCACCAACACAATAAATCCAGGAATTGTTATCCATAAGTAATGCCTCTGTCAAAA
The DNA here is from genome assembly GCF_032854445.1 of Liolophura sinensis. NCBI lineage: Eukaryota > Metazoa > Mollusca > Polyplacophora > Chitonida > Chitonidae > Liolophura > Liolophura sinensis. The sequence continues at coordinate 42,954,408 of NC_088300.1, forward strand.
ATTCTATTATTTAACAGAAATGAAAACTGAAGAAAACTCCAAATCGGTAAATATCTTCAAAACTAAGCCACTCTGCAAAGCAAAAGTCCAGAGTGTACTCGGACTCACCGAGGCCAAAAATCCCAGTGACAAGCTCTTTCTTTCAGTGGTTAAGAATTTTTTTTCACCATGGTTCAGACCGAAGACAACAACAACAACATGTTTGGAAATACAGTATGAATGTCAAAAAAAAAAAAAAAAAAAAAATGAAAATAAGAGCCTGTCAGTGAGATCATTTGTCATCACTAAGTCCGTATATACTTTATGGTCTCTCAGTACAACTTTTCCTCAGCAGCGTGGCTTATTTTTAAACATGTTTACCGATAACTGTATTCAATCAGAAAGTTAACATTTTACTTTTAGGAAGGCGTTCGCATTATAACTCTCGTGGCTGCGACACTCGATAGATAGATAGATGAGTTACATATATTGCAACTAATCGATATGCCATGTGGTCATTTGACCGGTACACCTGTACTAAATGTACCAGTGTACATAGGCCTACACTGATACAGCGCATCATGGGCGAAACTCAATCTGCGAGCGCCGAAACGGTTGATCAACAACAGTCAGGCCTGAAGGACAACAACAACCACAATTCGCGTGTAAAGCCATGTTGTTTGTGACAAGACAACACCCCCACTTTAGGTCAAACCTCAGTTTTAGACATTAACGAGATGACAATTTCAAGTTATGTACACTTACCACCAGCAAGCAATGTCCAAGAAGGTTGTCGGGTTGTGCGAATGTCACAGCCAACAGGTCATAGTGCTGTGATCCGGAACGGTGAACGTTAGATAACCACACAGAGTGACCTCCCTTGGCATTATATCAGCCACATCCTGACTATGCACCAGTACACGTACATTCGCAGGCCAACACAATGTGTAGACAAAACAGACGACAATATATAGGCCACAGGTACGAGCGGCGACAGCACTTCTTTGAGAAATGAAGTTGCGCGATGTATGGGGCTAACTGTAGTAACCCACCCCCATCCCTTTTAGTGCTGAGTACACACGATTAACCTTCCATGGGATTAGACAAGGTGACTGACGGATTAGTTGTTCAATAAAGTGTAAACAAATGACTGCGTGATGTTTAATAAGGTCACACTGGCAATATTTTATCATTAGTTGGCAGAATTGTCCGACAGCTAATTATACGCAGCGTTCGGGCGATTCTGCCACCTATGAATTTATATCCCGGGCTAACTAGCTACATCTAAACATTAAAAAAGCGACCAGTCTCAAGCAACGCTAAGCCAAATCCTGGCGACAAGTGTATTTTGACTTTCGCTCTTGATCCGGTATAATCTTTAATCCACTGGCAGACGTAAATAATTGGCAATTACTTCATACTAAGTAGGCTACTAGGTTTTACGCACAAAATATCCTGCTTGTATCTTTTGATATTCATTTTGGAACAAATTGCTTAAGAAATCGTTAGAATTTACTTTTTTAAGCCTCGATATCAGCATTTCCATATAGGCTTTCGAACAATGACTATGCTTTTTTCACTTCTCAGTCTGGTCAGTTCTAAGTGCAAGGTTCGCACAATTCGTTGAAGTACACTGTAGCGACGTATCCCTTTGTGGATTATATGTAAGCCCTGAAGGTTTTTTAAAAAACAGTTAGGCATGGGACTGATGCATTGATATATATATATATATATATATATATATATATATATATATATATGCTTATGTCAATTTAATACCTCAAAGTGATGTGCTCCACATTATAAACATTGACAAATCTTATATAACATAATGCCATAATGCCACATTACGTTATACAAGTTTACAACAATCATTTCGCTCCATAACATTTACAGGAGCGTAGGTGGCGCAATATCTCAACCGATGAAGAGAGTGAGTGAGTGTGTGCTTGGGGTTTGACGTCGTGCTTAACAATTTTTCAGTCATATGACGACGAAGAAATCCTTAGAGTGCATGTAATGTGCCTCCTTGTTGCAGGACGGATTTCCACCGCTCTTTCATCTAGTGTTGCTTGACTGAGACGCCTTACCGAAGGCAACTAAGCCGTCCCGCCCGAGCCATTATACTGATACGGCCCAACCAGTCGTTGGACTGTCCCTTTCATGCTGAACGCCAAACGAGGAAGTTACAACTTCCTCTTTTAAGGTCTTAGATGTGACTTCACCCAGGATTGACCCTGGATCTACCTCTCCAGCGGACGCTCTACCAACTGTGCTGTCAGGGCCGTTCGATGAAGAGAGGGTCCAGATGTTGCCAAGGCTCTCGAACCACACAAAGCCGTACATGCACGCGGTGAGCGTGTTTCAAGAGCAAAAAATATCCATCCTCAAGGTTGTGATTAAGTAGGCCTATATATGCCACATACCAGATATTTTGTCACAAATTTTGGTATCGGATCACTTTCATACTTTACAAGTACGTACCGGCCCCTTTAATTTCCTTCGAAATACCTCTATATCAGTTGTAAAATATTTACTCAAATAGCGCATGCGAATAAAACTGAACATTGTTAATTACACATTGAGTAATGAGGCCGATAGCCAGCGGGGTGGAGATAGTTGGTGGATGGTACAAAGGTAAGAGGAACGACTGTCTCACCTAATTATAGGCGCGGGTGTATGGGCCACTTTCACAAAACTTCGCGAGTAACATTTCTCGTAACATATTTCGTAAACGACGTTGTCTTGTGCCCTAAGGCGACATCATTTGTGAGAAAAATTACGAAAAGCTGATTAAGATTTGTGAAAGTGGACCCAGAGGGCACCAAGGCCTCGAAACCTGAGATTCCAGACATCATGAGACAGGTTCTAAAAGCCTTTTCGAAAATTTAAGTGTGATTATACAACAAATGTACGAAGGCTTAAACTTGAACAATACTGAAAATTGTGTGCTAAGATGGAGCCCATTATGCAGAACGGAGAGGGGACATCCGCAAAGTCGCAAAATTCCTATATCCAGACTTATGATAAAAGGCTATACAGGTAAGCTCTGTATTTTAGAGTTCTTTGTTATAGAAAACATGCTGGCTTGCCTTTATAAAATGTTAGATTAGTACATATTATCGCCTTGCTGAAAATATGCAATAAAATAGGGCAAATACTGCACTGGGTTGTAATGGCGGCTGGCGTATATTAGGCGGAGGAACATGTAATTTTTTACTCCGTTTGAATGCTGAGTTACATTGTTCGATTTGGCAAATTACAACATTTCCGACACCAATTTTCTGTAAGGACAGGATCGCTTTTCCCCATACAGATTTTTTTTATGTGGAATATGACACATTATCGTGTTGTAATAGTAGAATACATTAGCATCACTCAGACTTTCTGTTGAAATTATGATTATGTTTTTTAGTGAAACATGGCCTTAAATAGTGACTGACGTTAATATTTTGGATTATTTGCATTTTTTGGTAGGTCCTGCATGCTTGGATCCAAATGAAATAAACTACTCCTTAACGCAATGACCTCGCAGTATAGTGATCTTAAATGCGGTAATAAACCTAAGATTATATTGTATTATAGATAAGTCTGTGGCCTGCACTCTCGCCACTTCGCAAGGGTCTTGATGACAATAAAAGTGGTAGACGACGTTCGTATAATTATGTAGTGGAGACGAGCAACTGTTGAAAAAGAAGAAGAATCAACTGTTGCGAGTTGTTTCTCCTACTTAACGTGTTTGCTGTAACGTAACAACTATCGATTCTGTTTTCAAGAATCGTGCGGTGCATTTAAAAAAAATAATTAAAAAAGCCTTACATCACAATTAGCGTCAATGAATGCTCTTTCGAGCCGGGTGAGCCGCATTACTTACATAGTGGAATATAAATGGTTGATTTTTCGTGATAATGTTACATGAAGTTTTAGGACAAAAAACGATAGCCACTGGGAGTCCACTCGATTGTACTTTACAGAGATTACTACTGGGTGTGTAAAATTACCGACATTGACTGGTCTATGATTAGTTATGTGGGAAAGTAAATCTGAATTGATTGAAGCTTATATATAATCTAGGGAAGTCTGATAACAGGTTCTACAATCTCTCTTACATTGACACAACCAGGCCATGTTCGTAATCAGAATGCCACAAATTAGACCCACCAATTCACTTAGCAGTTCATATTTGTGCCTAGGAGAATTAATGACAATACTCTACCTTTTCTCACACTGGCAACATTTGGTGTATTTGAAATGAAGGCGAAGAAGGAAACTCTTAAAAAAATGAATTTCACATTGATCGGAAACGAATGGACCCTCATATATAACATTCTTGTGATCGGTTAGACATAGGAATGACGTATCAACAAACGTCTTAAAGGAGAAGGTTGCATGGTCTTCCTAGAAAGCTCAGTGGGATATTGGAATGGTTTAAAGCCTTGTGTTCGTGAGTTTGAATGTATCTCTACCGCATACCAGTCGAAGGCGCACTCAGGTGGTACAAGTCGTAACCCATCACCACTCAAACCACAAACTCACAAGCATGGATTTTTGAAAAATAATTAAACAATTAATCGAGGCTTACCTGTAAGTTTGAATTTCAAGGTACAGGTAAGTCTCGTTTATTTGTTTAATTCTACCTCGTCAAAGGTCAGCGTCACATCGGAAAGAACGTGAGACTTTAGAGCCTGTGGCCACGAGAAATGTCGGCATAAGGGACAAGATACACCAATCAAGATTTATTTCTCACATATGACATTGCCGAAAGAGCATATACTGCTCTCAGGACGTTATTGAGAAAAGACAAACGTAACACGGTCAGCACCTGGAAGATCACATATTTCCAGCCAAGGTAGCATACACAGTCTATTTACGAACCTATTGCAAAATCCAGAATTTGCAACCAAACTTTTTTTGCTTTTCAAGAGATTTTTCATAAATTTTGCAAAAGTTTTCTCCGACTGCCAGCCAGCACCGGAGAGAATTAATTTCAAGGAGACAGAAATGTTATATGCTTTCCATACCGAGGCTGCTCTAGAGCTGTGAGCTCGAAATATCTCCACATCAATTCCAGCATTTGTCAACACAGATTTGATCCAACGTGAAATCCTTTCTCTGGAGACAGGTATATGAGGTTTTTGATAACTTAAAAATGGTTGTGAATTACAACCTCGAAAGACCTTTGTCTTTTCAATGTATTCTCTCAAATAGGTAACAACACAAAGAGTAACATCTGGCTCATATGACAATCTCTATTGGTTTCAGGGTTTTACCTGGTTTTCTTGTCTTGAGCAAAGCTTTAACATAAAAACACATCTTGTTTCTCACAACCACGTTCTCAGTTTTCAATAACTGAAGAGCCTGGTAGCGCTGTACTATTATTAAAAACCAGAGTGCTGTCACGTTTAAAGTCAATTCCTTAAGCCTGGGCTTGTCGGGAGGAGACAATAGACGCTAGTACTTAAACTCTATACCCACATCCCATGTACTGGAATGGCGAGGTAGAGAAGGATTTCTTTCAAATATACCTTTCATCAGTGTCTTCACTAGAGGATGGGTGACAAATACCTAATCATTTTGGTAGAAGCAGAACTGATGACAAAGCGAACTTAACTGTGTTTACAGCGCTATAGCCAAGTCCATCTGCCGCCAGCTTATCAAGAAAATTAACGGCCTCATTCAGGTGACGAAATCGGATCAATGTTTCCATTGGCACCAAATTGTGCCATTACGCCAATACAAGATACGTCTCGGGAGAAGTGACCTACCATAAGAGTTATTTTCTGGTTGAGAGGGTGGACAGATGTTGGTCCCGCCGGCAACGACAGTCATTTCCCCTAACTAACATCTTCGGATACCATACTTGAGTGCACCATCTTGGCAGCAACAGCATACCTGTGGACATCTCCTGATCCACCTTCACTAGAACCCTACTAATCAAACAGAAGGGTGGAAAAGCATATGTCAAAAGCACTCCAGCACAAAGAAAATGCATCAACAGCGAATGCGTTTGGGTCAGGTCTATAGGACATATTTTGGCATTTGGTAGTTTATTCTAGATGCGAAAAGATAAACATCTTGGTTAACATCTGATTTTTTACCTTCCATGCAACATTTGAATTATGGTTTCTAGATTCCCTGTCAGCTAGCAAATTTTCTACCCCACGTACATGACTACTACTGAGCCAAACAGTTCCAAATCTTGGCACATATGTCATTAGACTTAAGGGAAAGGCTTGTGGCCACGTGGTGTATTGCGGCTACTGCAGTTGTATTATCCATGAGCAATCGGAAATGCTTGTTCTCTATCAGACGTTCAGGTTAGTTAATATGGTTCTTTACTTCCTGCGGGGTCCAGTGGACCACCCGTAGACAAGTCACCTACTGCGCCCCCCCCCCCTTTATCGACGAATCGGTATGGATTTTGATTTCAGGGGGAGAGATTCCGTGGTGGTTCTTGCACCACCACGGAAGCTCCAACTTGGCGTCATTGGATATAAACAGTTTCTTGTCAAAATTCTAATTGTTTACCATTAGATTGGGCCGTTTTGTCGTATTCAAGTCAGCAATAACGCAGAGGCCAGTACTTGACACCTGGAATACTAGATACCAGTATCCCAGTAGCTTTGGCCACATCTCTGATGGATGGAGAAGTAGAGAGCAAAGGCTTTTCATTTTCACATTTTAAATAATTACATTTCTCTGGGGTAAGTTTCATTGTCATATCTTTAGAATTGAGTATGAAGCCAATATATACCAGAGGCTGAGATGGCGTAAAAACTTTTCTGGACGTACAACATATCCTAAGGCATCAAACAGTTTAACAGTTTCCTCAAAATTTTCACAACAGTCCTGGAAAGAACCACTTTGTAAAAACGTATCATCTATGTATCCTGTGGAAAAGCAAGCCTTTTGGTGCAGCGTGGCTAAAACTGGCTTCACCAGTTTGGTAAACATGCGACGACATCACGTCAGGCCATTAGGCAAGCAGGTATATTGATATATAGCCAATTTTTCCAACTAAACTTTAAGTATTTTCTGTATACCTTTGATACACTGACCGAATAGTAGGCATGTTTGAGATCAAGGGATGCCATATAGCAATTTGGTGTCATTAGACTAATGGCTGACTGAAGTGAATGCATCTTAAAGTGGCGGAAAGTGACAAAAGCAATCAGACGTTTTAAATTTAAAATTAGTCTAAATGATCCATCTGTTTTGGGTGTAACAAAAATAGGTGATACAAACTCATTCCTGTCATCCAGTAAACTTGTCATCAAGTTTATCCAGTAATTTGGATAATATTACTCGCATAATATTTCGCAGTCTGTGATGAGACACTCTCTCCAACTAGCTTCATGAGAAGCTTCATGAGAAGAGTTAATACTGATTGAGTACTAGTATCCTCTAAAACTCAGTGTCAACACCTGTAACAATTGTCAGGATTTCCGGAACGAATGTGATTTCCATCCACTTTTGAATATACTCGCTTATTCTGCCAGCCTGAAAAAAACATAGCTTTGTTCACCAAGTATGTAATTTACTTACCTGCAAAACAGGTAAGCTGTTATCGGAGTTTACTTTCTGTCCGGTGGTACCGGTACCGTTTGTTGCTGTACCGCTTGCCTAAAAAAGACTTTCTTGCCTGGTACTGTGCGCATTGTTTATTGGCGTTGTTGTAGCCCTTGGCCTTCCCAGGCACGTCTTTTCGGGTTTTCTCATTGTCCACAGCAGTTTAGCCTATCTTATCAGATTCCTTCACAGTTTGAGGAAGATTGTCCTCAAAGAGCAAATCAGTCAGTGGTAGACCCTGAGTTCATATTCCAGCCTATTCACGACCTAGTGATGGTTTAATTGCGTCCCTTCTTTTCAGAGAAATGTTAAAAGTCGCGTGCCCTAAGAAAGCTAAAGCGTCAGTTGCCATGGGAATAGTTGTTGAGTACTTGGCCTCTAAACCAGTTAGTTTGGTTAGTTGGGCAACAGTAATAGAGGCCCTCAGGACAGATTTTTGCACATTAACATGGCGCAAATCCTTGCGCTTTGCCAAGGCCGGTAATTTTCGCCATGGTGATGGGTTTACAATTTGCGCTGCAAATTTCTCAGTTTTCTGATCTGGCATATTTTTAAAGTTTAGCTTGTAGCTTCTCGTCAGTGTATTAGTCCACGATTATCAATTATTACTGCCAATTTGGCGTCAGTTTTTGGTCCTTTCTTCTCATTATTGTCGAGGTCATTTTCTATTTGCCAATAGGTCAGTATCAGCTATGGTATCGTTATTTATCGAAACAGTTGATTAATTCAGGCCCAGATCAATGGTGGCGTCACTGTCATCAGCTGCTGGAACGACATCAGACTAAACACCCCAGAAACCGAGGTAAGTATATGTATGTCCGGTTCATTTCTGTGAGTTTTTTTACTCACAGGCTCGTCCGACTTAATTGAGACCAAGCCTCACTCATTTTTGCAACAGGTGTGGCCAGTAAAGACAAGCTCTCTTTTTGCTGTTTATTATCGACAGCAGAGGCCGACATCACATTGTTCATTTCGTGCAATATTGCTATCAACAGCAGTGCACCTCTCAGGCTGTGTGACAAACGTTACATCAGGATCTTTCTCACTGCTTAAGACTTGATTTTCGTCCATACCCGGTGGGATAGAACTTGTGGACGGGGGAATGCTCATTGTATTTAGAAAAGACACGCCCTTCAGCAGAACAATACAGAGGTTTGACCAGATGGTTATGCAATAGCAGACATAACATATCAATCTCTAATGAGATCAGTCACGGACACGCGGCGACGGAGTTCCTTGTTCAAGCTTAACAAGGACTGCTTGTTCAATAATATTTGCTTTTCTCTTCGAGAAAATTAGGGCAAAACAAGGGTCTACCACAGAAAGTCGGGTTAGTCAGCGACACGGTCTACTCAACCAACCGACTTAATGTAGGCAACAGCTACCGCTGGTCAGCTGTGAACATGCGACTGCACTGTAAAGTTGTTCAGCGCACTGATGTGTAAGTTCCAGAGCGCAATCTCATGTGATTTTCGCTGTTACGTGGACCTATGACGAGGTAGAATCAACTACGCAGACAATAGCGTGACGTCTCAGCAAACATTATATTATAGTGTATGCATGGAAACAGACATTTAGTCCATGGGCCACCCAAAATTTCACATATTGGTATCATCCAGGATGGAGAAATCCCCTTGCTATTTTTAAGTTGATACATGCCTTTAGTTGATATGATAACCCTCACAGATGGGTAGCTTAGTATGGGTTATGCCCCCTTCAATAAACCTTGAAAATCTATACATGTAAATCTTGTACATGTAAATATACAAGTCAACTGAACGTTCACCTAATAGATCTGGTATGGAAGGCGGGGTGTCGGCCCCAGTGCAAGAGTGAGTGCTTGGGGTTTAACGTCGTACTTAACATTTTTCAGTCATATGACGACGAAGAAATCCTTAGAGTTCATGTAATGTGCCTCCTTGTTGCAGGACAGATTTCCACCGCTCTTTTGTCTAGTGCTGCTTCTAGTGCAAGTAAGGCGTCTCAGTCGTTGCACTATCCCTTTCATGCTGAACGCTAGGAAGTTACAACTGCCTCTCTTAAGGTCTTAGGTGTGACTCGATCCAGGAGTGACCCTGGGTCTACCGCTCCCGAAGCGGGCGCTCTACCAACTGTGCTATCGGGGCCGGTTACGCAGTGCAAGAAACTGTCCACGATGTATTGACGTTTCTCTTGCTTTTTGTAATTTGCACATCCACCTATAAAGTGATTTTTCATTTTATCAAGATGTGTGATAAAGCTGCCATTGCAGAGAGGCTATCATTTCTTAATTTACTTCTGCTGACCCTATGAACATGTTAATACCAACTGGGTTGGGCCACCTCAGGTCGTACCAATATCACGTCTGGCCCATAGACCAATTCATATACCAGCCGTCAACCAATAAGGATGTCCCAGGTCAACAATCGCAAGATCAATTCTAAAAGCGACGTTTAACATATGCTACCAGCTAAGAAAGTATTTGAAGTAAGGAATTAGGGCGGAATTATGCAAAGAGAAACAGTTTTCAATGATGTTGAAAAGGCGCTAGGTTTGTTCTTTGGGAATGAGTGAAATCAGTATTCAAATCGTGCACCATGCTAGTATATAAGTTGTCGATAATAAAACATATATCACAGTGGCGTTTTGATTGCAACCGCTCCAACTTGACGACGTATATAATTCAACACGATAAATATATATATATATAGCCCCGGGTTAAGCAAAATTATAGACATAATGATGAAGCAGAGTACCCGTGATTCTGGACGCTCGGTCCATATTCACTAACAAGAGAACTATACTCATTGTTAACCTTAAGAAACTTTGAGTGAAGGCGTTTGATAGGATAATCTTAAGGAAGTTCGCCAGTGCGTGATACGCCGGCCACTCCATTTACCCCAATCACCCATAAAAATGACCGACATCATATAGGTGATAAAATATGCAACAACCTTTCAATTAATTGATCAACACCTGGGTCCCTGGCGACACCCGCGGTCCCGACGTCACCGGACTATCAATACCTGTATTAATCCTATATATATATAAATATATATATATATATATATATATATATATATATATATATATATATATATATATATATATATATGAATATCTTATTGCAAAAACATTCTTTCTCTAGTTTGATTTGCATGATTGCTTGTTGCTTGCATACATGTACCTTTTCACGTCTCTTCCAACGTTATCTCGGTCACACTGCGTTTTCTTAATGATGGGGCAACTATATCTCAACACATTGAGGGAGTGTCCAGGGGCCGCCTATAGACTCCCGAAGCTCCGCGATTGTACCTGTAGATTGCCGTCGATGAGATCTCCGTCGTTTGTGTCATCGAGAGATGAAGGCTATACATAGCCTTAAAAGTGGCGAACTGAAAATTACAGGTTAAATCGCAATAGCAACCTTAGATTGTCATATAAACGTATTATTGAGGAGCTACTCAAAGATGGAGTTGAACGAGTACAGAACCATAGAAGCGACATGGCTACAAAAATTTTAAGATTAAAAGTGATGGGTCGGTGGGGAGAGGCTGTTTAAAAGTCTGATCACGTTAGGCGATGGTCCAGGGACCTCTAGATTGATGTATAGACGAGATTTCAGCCACTGAAAGTTAATTGGTGCCCCGAGGTGTGGGGTCTAACAGAGGACGGAGCCGAAAACTGTCAAAAATTTAAAAGGTTGAAAGTCTGGGGGCCGAGTTTAGGAGTCTTGGTTCCATGCGTAATATTTCTTAAGATGAGCGTCTTTGGCCTCCTACACAGGAGCCGTATGCGATTGACAGAAAACGAAGAAATTTCATTTCACTCCAAAAATTTTAAGTACGTTCTAACTTCAAGATGTTTGTGAAAACCAAAGAGTATTTGGCTGTGAATTGCATAGTATAGCCAAAGTTGTGTATTTCGCCCGACGAAGTTATACATAAATAAGAATCAATCATGTAGAGACTTAATCTGTTTGATGTGGAGTGAGGGCAATCACATCTGGCCTCCTTGAAAAGTAGGGGTACCCGACGCCACCGGACTATCATTACCTGTATTAATCATATATATATATATATATATATATATATATATATATATATATATATATATATATATATATGATTGAGGAGCTAATCAAAGATGGAGTTGAGCGAGTACAGAGCCATATATATATAGAGAGATCCAATTACATGCCTATATATATATATATATATATATATATATATATATATATATATAGGCATGTAATTGGATTCGCACTTAAAATCCCAAGTCATCCGCTTATGGTTCATTTAGTTGAATGATTAAGCTTAAGTCGCTTAATTGTTGAAAATCGCTTAATTGTTGAAAGTTAGAATGCCATGTACACCAAATATGTTAGAATATTAATTCAGCAGGGTATGCACAACAACATGAGTCTACATACTTCATTGTATTTTCTAGATAACAAAAAGTAGTATAACAAGACACTGGACACAAACATGAAGACCTAACATTGAAACAATGTTACCAGACTTTAATGATCTCATCTTTGGGTCATCTCTGGCATTTATTTATTTGAATGTTAATTACTTAAGGCTATGCCTTCTCAATTAAGAATTTTTAACTTATACCGGATTGCTAGCTCGGGATATCACCGACATTTGGCAACATTCGACATTCTGGTATAATACTTTACCCACATACATACACAATTGACGTTTACATAATTAAATCTCAAGGACGTACGCATTTGGCCTGATAAGCGAACTATAAATGGACTCCAGTTTCGCTTGTAAGCTGGCAGATGTACGTCATTCGATGTTGTAAACTTGTAGTGTCGGGAATTGATATCGGGGTGTTGCAGTTGACAACAAACCCAGTGTTATTACACTATCGGAAAACGTGGCTTTGTCATATAAAAGTCATTGTGTACCTATGTCATGTGCGAGTGGCTGCCCATTATGGCGTCATCCATGCATTTGTCTGTTTTATATTTTGTATTAATTGTAGGAAACGGTTGTGTGCCCTTGTAACATGTTCAAACTTGGCAGTTGGTATCGGCTTACCAACAGACTTATTTTTATTGGCCTATATATAGACGTGCACCTATCCAAGACACATACATCCTAGTGGACAACAACCCTATATCCGAATCATTCGTTATCACTCGTTATTTCTATATATACATTTTATTTATTTACTTGGTTCGTGTTTTACGCCGTACTCAAGGGTCCCTCACAAATATAACCTTTATATACAGAACAATAACCTTGCATATAGGGCTTCTGATCGCAACACACACATTAATGTCCAGCAAACGGACACGCACCTCATGTGTCCTATAGCGATTAAAATCCAACTGTCTTATCCATTCGGCCATGACGCGATCCTAATTCTTGCAGTGATGATACAGTCTTTCAACGCTGATGTCATACATCTGGAGGGCCCTCCAATGCGATTGTATATGCTTCTTTGTATTTCGAGACTTTGTGGATAAAATTTATTCCAAAGAGCTACTACTTGGCCTTCATGCAATTTAAACAAATCTTGTATTTATTTATTTCATTCATTAATCACTTTATGATAGTTTATGGATGGCGGAAACCAGAATGCCCGGGATAACCCGCTGGCCCTTCACCTGGTGCCTGGTAAGCCTCCTGATTCCAGGCCTCGGCCGCAACAGGGAGAGCTGGACTAGAATACACGATGTCATTGGCCAAGGGCCTGATAGTCGCAACAAGCCAGTGCTGCAATCGCCTGAGCCAAATCTTGAGTTTCGGGCCATTAAAATTTAGTTTTTTCCAGGCCCCCAAATTGTGTGCCTTGACACCTAAGTCTTGTCTTTCGGACCCCATAAGTCTTGGGTTTCTGACTGACAATAACAGAAACTGTATGTGATTTTATTTCTGGTTATATGGCTCGTTTTAGTGTTTTTTTTTCTAAGAAGAATGTGAAGATCCAATGTTCAGTTCAATGATAGATTGACAAGAAGGAGCTGCAGAGCTGATTGGTGTATGATATAACATAAAGAAGCAAACATGCGAAGAGAGCCTGGGAGATTGTTGTGGGAGTATGCCTGTAGACATATATACAGGCCACTTGACGGTTTTGCAGGAGTTAAGGTAAATATGTCTTCTCGGTATATATGTTTACACGTCGCCCACCTGCTTCTTGACCAAAGGTTCTCATAAAGTATGCTCTCCATTGCCAGTTTTTGTCATCTGCGTACATATGTACATCCAGTTTAGCAATACGAGTTTTTCAATACACCCTATATTATTTAGACCCCGTCGACCGCAGAATAATGTTTCTCATCTACGATTACTGACAACGTCGGTTAGTTATCCAAAGCTTGACATTCGTTATTCGCTTAGATTTGGAACACCATCAAACGGCCTTGAATTTCCGTAGCAGGCATTGCCAAAAGCCCATATAATACAAACTTGCTTCAGATCAACTTCTTAATGACATTCCTTTTTCAATTCCAAATACCAAAGATTCTTCCAGTCACACAAATGGAAGCGATCTGCATTAGCGGTGAGTTGGCCTATATGTGGTCACATATATGAAAAGATCTACCTCTACTGACCTATTTGTATACCGACAGATGAGCTACACACAGGTTTAAGTATATATCCTTCTCCAACTCACAAACCTGTACCACCGAGGGCAGTCCAATGCACCTGTGCATTTTGGATTTTATGTATGCTTGGGGTTTTATGTCGTTAAAACAATGTCATATGACGACGAGGAGTCATTATAGGATTGCGTCTTCTTGTGGCAGGGCGGGTCCATTCCGTCAATGTGCTGCCAACACTGAAGTCACATTAGGCTGAGACCGACCAATCCAGTCGTGTTTCCTTGGTGTAACATCTCAATGCTGAAGGCCAAGCGAGGCAGGAGCAAGTACCATTTTTAAAGTCTTTGGTATGAACCGACCCGGGTTTGATCCCGGGGTCTCTCGACTTCGAACCGCACGCTCTAACCATCGCTTAAGCGGGCGCCTGATTGAATATGTTACTAGTACAGAACTCGTACGTGACATCATCAATGCCATATTTTGGATACGTGATACGCATTTTTTTCAAATAGTCGATAGATAGTGCACTTCGTTTGGCCCTCTTGAATGTATATTTAAACCGGGCAAGAGTGAATTCCATGTGATTAATAGTTCGGGATCGTTGCCTGGGTATGTCTGTCCGTTGTTTTATGCCTGTTGCCCTGACAGACCGATAGGTGAAGAAGCAACGACCTGGTGCTCCAGCTAGAAGATTTGCAGCGTTTTCACACCAGACTGTAGGGTCAACTTTTGGATCATACCTTTGAACTGTTCTAAGGAAAAAAGTCATAATTTTTTCATTTTCTTTAATTTTATTGGGCTGATTCTACAAAACCTATTCTATGAATGAGGCAAAAATGTTAACCAGAATTTTGAGCTATGGAATATTTTTGGGCCAAGCTTATAATTTTATTTTAAAGGCAAAGAATGCCCTGGTCACTCATCCCAATATGGTCAGAAAGGACCACCAGGCTCCAAAGTTCCTAATGCGTTTTACTGGGATGATAAAATTCCCCCCCCCCCACTCCTCCAAAACATTAATAAATCAAACTATTTTTGTGGACAGTGTTTAATGGTCTTTAAGCTGACATATACTTCACAAATGTGTCAAACTTCAATTTCTAGTACTGTACACTACACATTGTGACGAGGGTTTGAATTTGATTTCAGTAAGAAATGGATTTGTGGAATAACTCTCGAGCTTCTGCTTAGTACAACAATGACTGGAGGAATCTCATCACAGATGACCTACATAAAAGTCACCAAACTAATAAATATTTCATTTATGTCAATGATATTATCCAGAGTAGTTGTGACAATATAAACATATTTTGCTGTTTCCCACTATCAACATGTTTAGACAATGAGGACAAGGCAACATAACAGGCAAACATTAGCTTTTGGTCCAAATTCTGTTTAATATTCAATTTGTGACAAATTATGATAATAAAAAAAATTAAATGGCACATCTAGTTTATGTACAGTTTCCAATGTTATGATTTCAGTGTATCGCAGAAATGAATTCAGAGGTACTTTTGATGAAAAGCCATACGTGTACATGAATGATTGCGGCCTCATTCCTCATTCAGTTTTCTTTTGTCGCTCATTAGTCAAAATATAAATGCTCAACAGTAAAACAATACAGTACTGCAGTGCCAATCCATGTAATATGAGATTTCACTCAAGACATTCATCAGTATCAGAAGGCAAAACACATTGTTGACAATAGGTTTACATATGATAGAATACAAACATGAAACAGAGATTGAAATACATGTAGACAGATTTATCAAGCACATCAATGCACATAGCAATATATCCATGTTGAATTTAAGTCAGAATATTCACCTCATGTGGTTAATTAATTATATGTAGTTTAAGAGTTGATAGCTTCCACACAGCTTGTCAGGCATATTAACAATGATAATCACAGAAGTTTTGTACGCGGAATGCTATGCTAGCTTTCCACTGGTATTTTCCACCTATCACTAGTTTTGTATCCTCCTTACCTGTCAGATTTACAGTGTAATTTAACCTACTCATAGGATCAATTTTTTTTACTACTGCCAGGTAAATCAACACGAGGGACACATTTCAGGGATTCATCTATGACCTCTTCACTTGCGTTTAACCTGCCACTGGTCAGAATACAAATTGCGTAGAAATATTAAAATGATATGAAAGAAATCCTACAGAGTAAGCCCAACACTATGTTTCAATAGGATTTTGATGAATAACACTAATTAACCCATATAACTGAATATTCCATGAAAAACAAAATCTTCGGCCGTGTCCGAATATATCATGTATGACGACGAATCAGGCAGATGTGATGTTGAGTAAGGCTTTTATGCTGGGATGACGTCAAGAGCATTTGAAAGGGCAGTGTCATTTGTGAATATACATCAGCAACTGATGACGTCATGTGTTCGTGGGTGACGTCACACCAGGCAACGTGGAAGGGTCAGAAACACTTTGTTTCCTTATACTCTGACGAAACGTACAATATCGGTTTTAATTCACTGCAATAGTTTCACAATTTAGGAGAACAATTCAGACTATCCCAGTCTTTATCAATTCACCTTGCTCTTAAGACACAGGTGTTTTGATACCAAAGTAGCTCTTTAAAGAAACGAAGAATGACATGGGTGAATTAAGTATTCAATACAACTTCTCTCTATTATATAGATGAGTCATATCTGTATGCAATCTCATGATATTATGTACACTTAACAAATTCAGTAAAGAGTATCAAAGCAAATGTAATATGTTAAAAAAGTGTAAAAGTGGCAAATGTCAATCAAATATTCCAAAAAATTTTCATTGTACCACATGCATTTCAGTACAACGTGGTACAGGGCGCAACACACTTGGCAAGATAATCAGACTTCATTTTGATTTTAGTTGTGGCATTAACATACATTCTAAGGTTGTTCTTTTTAGCACTATCTTGATGTACATGGCATTTGTTTACTGTCTGCATTGAAAGTTTTCAGGACATAGGCTCGTGGACGACGAAATGATCTTAAACTTAAGTCAAAATTTAAAATGATCTTAAAACTGTTGTTTCTTGTGTTACATATCACAATATTGCTTCAACGGGTAAATTCTGGGTAAGTTATTGAACGACAAGTTTCAGCTAACAAAAAAAAGGGAAAGGAACAAACAAAATTTTGACGACTGAAGTTTTGACTTAAGTCTAAGACAGGTTCCTGATCCTGGGGCCAGGCCTACAATTGACCTAATTCACCAGGCATATGTAGTGTTACATGCACTTTTATAGCTGCCACAGATACCAATGATGTATCCAATAGATCACCCACCACATTGGTTAGTTGTTAGCCAACAAAATGGTACTTGTTTATCTTAGAACATGAATAGTCCAAGGGAAGTGCCATTTGTTTGTGACGCATTTGTACCATTGAGTCCCACATCTGAACCAATAAATCAAATATTTGTTGGTCAGATTTTGTGATTTGCAAACTTGGAGAATATGAATGGTCCAATGGAAATACAAGTTGTTTGTGACGCATTTGTACCACTGCATTCCACATCTGAACCAATAAGTCAAATATTTGTTGGTCAGATTTTGTGATTTGCAAACTTGGAGAATATGAATGGTCCAATGGAAGTACCACTTGTTTGTGACGCATTTGTACCACTGCATTCCACTTCTGAACCAATAAGTCAAATATTTGTTGGTCAGATTTTGTGATTTGCAAACTTGGAGAATATGAATGGTCCAATGGAAGTACCACTTGTTTGTGACGCATTTGTACCACTGCATTCCACTTCTGAACCAATAAGTCAAATATTTGTTGGTCAGATTTTGTGATTTGCAAACTTGGAGAATATGAATGGTCCAATGGAAGTACCACTTGTTTGTGACGCATTTGTACCACTGCATTCCACATCTGAACCAATAAATCAAATATTTGTTGGTCAGATTTTGTGATTTGCAAACTTGGAGAGTATGAATGGTCCAATGGAAGTACCAGTTGTTTGTGACACATTTGTACCACTGCATTCCACATCTGAACCAATAAGTCAAATATTTGTTGGTCAGATTTTGTGATTTCCGAACTGGAAGAATATGAATGGTCCAACGGCATACCACTACATTCCACATCTGAAACAATAACTATGTCCCACACTTGTCAACCGGATTTTGAGAGTTCCAAACTTGACGAACTTCAACGAAAGTATCATTTGTTGGCGACACGTTATACCAATGCCTTCCACAGCTACACCAACAACTAAGTCCCACTTTTTTCAACCAGATTTTGTGATTTCCGAAAGTAGAAGAACATGAATATCAAATGGAAGTATAATTTGTTTGTGACACATTTGTGATATTGTGTCCTCACGTCTTAAGCAATACGTGTAAGTCCCACATTTGTTGACCAAATTTTCTGATTTCCAAAAATGCAGTCATATTGAAAGTGACACATTTGTACCACTGAACCCTACATCTGTACCACTGCGTCTCAACAGTCCCAAAACATTTTAGTACAACTTACAGATTCCGTAGGTTACATAACCTTTATAGTTGCAGGAATGATAGGCTACATGTATACAATAAGCAGCACCAGAAAGCTCAACTGTTGACCACATCCAACTGTCTCTTCTGTAGTCTGCTATCAGCCCACCTTGTGCCTGGTGAGCACCTCCACGTAGTTAGCCGGAAATATGCCTGTATTCTTTCCTAAGGTTCCCTCCCACCAATCAAACTGGCTGTCTGTGTAGGTGCGGACAGTTACCACATCACCTGGGGAGGGCAAGATCAACCACGTGAGATAAAAGCTTATTTAATGACACACTTGATGGACATAAAGGAATACCTTCAATGACCATAAATTTCGTCCATGACTAATTTGCTCATTTTTCCCGATTCTGAGACTATTGATTTTAGAAAGGTGTTTTCAAGTTTGCTAGGAACATTCTAACATGAAACTCTACTGGAAAATTGTAACTTTTAGCACCAAAATCAATATTTTATGACATATATTTGCCTCTAAAAATGGACTTTTGTGGCCAGATGTTCGGCCATTTTAGGTAGTTATTATACATAACGACATACATGAGGCTGATATATCTTATTTATTCAATCATCTGATCCCTCAATCCTATGCCCAACTGCCACTGTGTAAGTTAAAACTTCTTGAACATGGCATTAAGCAACAATTGAGAAAATTTATTCATTCATTTCTTTATTTTAAATGCTACTACATGGCACAGGCAAGAATCTTTTGTGCAGTACCATATGTAGAGTATTTCAGTTACGGACAACGCTTTGTCACAACCTCCATCCGACTTCAGCAACATGACCCAAAAACTCTTTTTTCTGATGATCTGGAAACATAAAGTCGCCATAGGCCTGCAGCCATAGTTTAAGCTGATGAACAACACAAATATGTTGAAATCTTAAATGCATTGGTCAACAGCAATAGTTAGTGGAAAATAGTTTAGCCTGACATGACTATCATGGTATTTCTTGGTCATTATACTATAAACTGCATGGTGTGAGAGGGAGGAATTGATACCTGGATGTAATGTGAGGTCACATGGTTTAGTTCCCGTATACTCGTATAACGCTCTCACAAGCATTGCCTGCTTACTCAGATCTTGATCTAGATCAGGGACATCTCCAAAATTTTCTGAAAAAGAAAGAGTTTTGCATACACGTACATGAAATTACCATATATTCCAAGTCAAACTCTGTGCAGGCATGGTACTAGTGAGCACTAGCTTGCCAGAAGTTTGCCTATAGTGCACCTGTGGAATTTTTAAACAAAGACATTTCCAGTTTGCTCATCGGCTGTGTCCATATGCCATAACAATAGCCCTACATATATGGCTAATAAATATCATGTGAATGGGAGTAAAATACACAATAATAGTTTGATGCAACTGATCACATGGTAAGCTATTTATCTATCACCAAGGACCTTATGCCTGATTGGCTCTGCAGTGAAAATTTAAATCACATTTTTTCGATTAACTACTTTCCATAATTTATCTTTTACAACAAACTTGTTTGGACAAGTGTGTGTAAACATGAAAGATTAATAAAACAAATCACATCCTCAAAAACTGTCACACTTAGAAGTATATTGAGTCTTGTCTAAACTATTTTCCATAATATTTTTTCACAACAAATCATCTGAATAAGTTTGTGTGAACAGCACAGAAAATAAAATAGAATGGATCACAAAATATACAGCACAGCATATATTAACTATTGTCTACTAATATTTCAAGAAGTGCTACAACATCAATCAATACTGACGAATCAGATGGGTATTAACTACTTCCTTGCTACTGCCATGTACTCACTAGTGATGGTGTAAGATTTTTCTCCCTTGTTCGCTGGAGGGCTGGGCCCAGGGCCAGTGGACTTCACTGTTGTGGTGGTGGTAGTGGTAGTCACTAGGGTGTTATCCTTCCCAGAACTCTGTTTTGACTGTTCCACTCGAGATCGAATTGTTCGAGTTGTCACTATTCGTGCCTCTGATGATTCTCTCTCCTTTTTAGGTGAATCCTTTGAATTAAAACTGAGTCCCTGCAGAAAGAATAAACTAGCGAATACTTATTTATTTATTTATTTGATTGGTGTTTTATGGCGTACTCAAGAATATTTCACTTATACGACGACAGCCAGCATTATGGTGGGTGGAAACCGGGCAGAGCTCGGAGGAAGCGAATACTTAAACTGGAATCAAATTAAAAACTAATGAGCCACCGAGTTAAAGACAAGAAACTGGCAAAAGTAACTAGGTCAGACACCTTGAAGATCACATAAAATTCACAGCTCATGGAATATATAATTTGACCTAGAATCTGTATATCAGATCTTAAAAATGACATGCAAAGACATGTACATTTGGCGTACTGTTTGGCATGGAATAGTATGTTTTAGATGGGATAAAAAAAAATACATGTAAAATATTTATCTCTTTTTTTGCATGTTTCACCTTTCACAATTTACTTCACTGACGTTGCATTGTGCAATCTTAATACTTATAGAGTTAACATGTTTCAATGAGATTTACATTTTGTTTGTCAGATGTTTTACCTGGAATCTGGATGAGGAATTTGTGGAAGCAGAGGAGTTTGATCGTTTCAGAGCCTTTTGTTTGGCTATCTCCAGTAATGCCTTCTCTGCCATTTCCTCATGTTTATTCAACACCTCATACAGAACACTGCACTCTGGCGGACAAGGAACTCGACCTGACAGGATTTCATATGCTCGAATGCCCTCACATCCATAAAACCTGTAACAAGTAGAGCTCAAATCAGGGCAATGAAAGCATAAAAATATCCTGTAAAATATATCATCAACCTCAACATAAGAAGAGTACCTTTCACAAATTTACCACTGGATGGTCATCTGTGTTTCCCACTGAATATCATACTATTATAGGCAAGCTTCATACAAGGTGGTAAGAAGGGCAATACAAATCACGATCATGTGGGAATACTTCTCTGAGGAACAGCCTTCAAACACTTCTAACCAATTAACAAATTTAAAATAAAGTTTATCTAGGGAGGCGTATACAATCTCTTCTCTTTCGACATCTTTTTTACTTTTCTCCCGAGTCCTGAAGAATGTGTTTGGCAACAACCATCACTTCAACATAAATTAAATTTCGAATCAGAAAGAAGGCAATCGCATCTGTCAGGAGCACAACAGGCAGCTTACCAAAGGTCTAAAAGAGTGATCTAAAGCTTCTCCATGTGTACAATCCTCCCATTTACAATTGTACAAGCACATCTCTAGAGCAAATATGTGTCAGACATATTTTGACTTACTTTTTATTTGCATCTTTGCGTTCAATCAACCCACTGCCTTCTATGGAAATCCCAGCAAATATTCCTTTAGTTTTTGAATAAGTGTAAATAGCTGCAGGACTTCTAACTGCCACATCTCCTTCCAAGTTACGTCCCAGCGGGCCAGCTGCTATCGTGAAGTTACCCCCCAGAGTCAAGTTACCTCCCTTAGAAAAGGCATCCACCGCTGCTTTGGAAGTCAAAATAATTACGAAGTCTGTGACCTAAAATAAAACAGCACACATTCTATAAGAACATTATACAAAAGGGATAATGAATCCACGTACAATACATTCTTGATTATATTATAATGGATGTGTCTTAGGTCGCTAAAGAATCTTTCTTGATACTGCCAATTAGCCTTTAACCAATGCGATTGCAAGCTAGAATCCAGCTTCCATGGGTTTGGCTGCTGCTGTCAGTTAGAAAGCTTGTAAGGTACCTGGCAAAAGACAGTGGTTTTTCTTCGCACTAACCCCATTCTTCTCCACAAACAAAACTGTGGGATGACCAAATTTTTTCAACTGGAAACTCAAACCTGAGTTTTTTCCTGGACCAAAATGAGTTTATATTTTAAACACCGACTATAGCGTATTATTGAGCTTAATTCCACTTTAGCTGCCAGTAATTTTGTGAATGTGAAAGTATATATGATATACACGTGTATGTATATATATATATATATATATATATATATATATAAGAGAAAGAACATTTAATTTCATTTCAGGTTTATTTCTAATCACCATTTTATTGTTAGTGCATACATATACTTTTACAAGTATATTATCGTGATAAGAGATATACATTGCATAATATCACAGTTATAAAGCATGGTGACGCATATTCAGTTGATGGTTGTTACATTAAAGGAAAGAAAAGCTCTAACAAATACCATATCAAAGTTAAACATGCCCAAAATACTGAGATAATGCTTATCCTGCTCAGAGGTATATAATGAAACAGTTATAAATCATGCATGTTCAGTTGGTGGTTGTTATAGCGAGTGAGTGAGTGAGTGCTTGGGGTTTAACGTCGTACTCAACAATTTTTCAGTCATATGACGACGAAGGAATCATTAGGGTGCACGTATGTGTAATGTGCCTCCTTGTTGCAGGACGGATTTCCACCGCTCTTTTATTTAGTGCTGCTTCACTGAGACGACTTACCGAAGGCAAGTAAGCCGCCCCGCCCGAGCCATTATACTGATACGGGTCAACCAGTCGTTGCACTATCCCCTTCATGCTGAACGCCAAGCGAGGAAGTTACAACTTCCTCTTTTAAAGTCTTAGGTGTGACTCGATCAAGGATTGATCCTGGATCTACCGGTCCCGAAGCGGACGCTCTACCAACTGTGCTATCCGGGCCGGTGTGGTTGTTATAAATATTAGACGAAAAAAATGAACTAACAACTATTACATAAACCATAAACATATATAGGCCTACAGACACAAAAGACAAGGCTTATTCTGATCAGATGTTGAGCTATATACTGTAAAGTATTTATTATTCGCTGAAATTTATTTTTTGCGGCTTTACTTTAAAGATGGATTCATGGGATCAATGAAATATTTAAAAAAAAAAAATCTTGAAACTGTTTAATTTTTGAGTTATAATGTATAAATGACTCAAGCATGTCAAACAAGTATTATCAAGAGAAGCTGTAATCCTCTTTTGTTTCCTGTGGTGTCGCAAATCTTCGTAATCTGGATCAGAGATTAAAACAAAGGGGGGTGGATTATCACTATGTAAGAAGATGACAGTGGCACCTACTGTGAACAGTACTGAAAGAGCCTAAGAGATGTCACTTGTTTTCGCACTGACCTTTGACTGGCGAGCAAGTATATGTAGGTCGACTTTTAATCAAATGGCAAAGTGACCTGTCACCATTTGAGCTGTTCAGTTCAGAAGTAAAACATAAAAATTCACCATTATCGGAGCTAATCATTCAAGCAGTCAAGTAACATGATTTACTTTATACTGTTTTCGGTTTTATTTGTTCTTTGTTGCTGGTCAGAAACCGCTAACATTGCGTAGTTGTCAAACGGCCAGTGCGTTGTTGTATACAGTTCATAATTTGTTACAAGCTCATTCATTGGTCCACAGGAGACACACAGCCAATGGGATAACGTGTATCAAAACGACCTTCACTGTAAGCCAACACATGTTGTATCTACTTTTCTTTCACTTTCCGGGCAAATGCCTACTGAAAACTGATCAAACTAAATGCAGATGGACTCCCACTTCGTTTTATATCCATTAAACCTTATCAAAAAAAGTTTGAATATATTTAAAGACTACTTTTAATTTCAGCGAATACAAGCATGCTCATTTTGCCTTGTCATGGATGCAGCCGTTGGCGATGGAAGTCGACTGATCGTTGCTGTAGCACTTGTATGACAGTCTTTGTGCAATTGCAGAGATGTAACAAGACGAGTCTTGTTATTCAAGATTTTACTGGGAACCTTAACAACTCGTACATAGCCTTGTACATTGTCAGTGTGTACACAATAGCGAGTGAGCAGCTAAATCACATGTTACAGTTGCTATGCATACATTTTCTAATGCAATTCAGTCTTTATCCAAAAATTTGAATATTTGTACCAAAAAAACACAGAATTAACTTTTTTATATCCCAATTTTCAGTTTTCTAGGGAATTTTACTACCGAATGTGAAGGCATTAATAATATAAACTGCATGGGTCTCTGGCTGACTAAGTCATCATATGGGTTTATGTCAGGTTTGTCAGCTACAGGTTATCAGGTGGTTCCATTTAGGTCAGGTACACATGTACCTGGGCAGGTGAGGTGGTTTACCCTCACGATCTGCTCAATTTATGTCAGGGGTTTGTCAGGCACTTGGTCAGGTGAGGCGATTCACCCTAGGATCTTCTCAGTCATTGTCAGAAGGTTTGTCAGGTACCTGTTCAGGTAAGGTGGTTTCCCCTCAAAATCTGGTTTGTCAGGTACCTGGTCATGACACACAAAACAAACACAAACCGCCACACACACCAACATTTAATGTGTGTACGTATGTATGAAAACACTTACCTCTGCACCTATCTCGAAACCTCCTCCCAAACCAGCAATACCAAGGGCTGAGGGGGCTGACCACGCTGTAGAAATAACATATACATGTAGATCTATATGTTAACAAAGAGACGGCTGTAATGGTTACTACTTAAAGTTATCTGTGTAGGTCAAGAGCAGTGAGAATACACATGCATGTAACATACAAAGAAAATCAACTTTCATCTGGTACATTATTTCTTTTTCTATGCATTTATGTCTTTAACAGTCATTTAATATGTGTACATGATATTCAGTTACAGAGCTTCATTAAAGCCAAGGCCCTGATGTAAGTTTTGTGCACAGCAATCAAAATGTTATTATATTTCACTCACTATCATCATCAAGCTTGGCTATGACAATACCACTGCCTCCCCTGGCCGTCACCAAGAATCCTGCCTTAACTACAGTCAGAATTGCAAGACCCCTGGCTTTTGCTATCAACCCAGCTGCCAAAAACATATAAAAAGTAATAGAGCATTTCATATTATATAACATACATACAGGTAGAAATGAGAAAATATTTATGAGAAAATTTATGAGAAAACGAAAAAACTGAGAAAATATTTCTCAATTATTTGAGAAATATTGCAAAAACCATTATTGTGAGATAAGAGATTAACAATTATGAAAAGGTTGGTTATGAACAATTTTCATGTCACAATTAATATATCTGGATTAACACATGCTCTTTTTAACAATTAATGGATCAATTTTCTGTTCTTACCGGGTATAAGTTTGTCAGGGCCCGCCTTAGCAGATGGCACCGTGAACTCCCTCAGAATTTTAGCTGCTTTCTTAGCCTCTGATTTGAGACTATGAGGAATTGGGGTGTTCACCATTCTGCCTTGGTTAGCTCATGGGATATCTGGATAACATTGGGGGATGGAAGCAAAAATAAATAGATGTATACCTGACAAATCACAAGATGGCCAAAGGTTGCATTATCCATACACACTAAAACCCTGATGAAGTGAGCATAAGCAAACATGAACATAGCTCTGAACTAGACAAAATCAATGCAGTTGTCCTACAGTGTATGGGTTAGACTTAGTGTCAAATTTACGAAATATTAATTTCTTACAGAACACCCTGGTGTAATATGGCTGAATTTATTTACTTGAAACCCACGACCATCTGCAGTGATTTTGGCTGATGTTATCTTAAAAGTTACTGTATGTTAAACCTAGTTTAAGGAATTCCTGGATTGGAATCCCAATCACTACCAAAAATTATTGGATTGGATTTTATTTAATTATTTATTTGATTGGTGTTTTACGCCGTACTCAAGAATATTTCCCTTATACGATGGCGGTCAGCATTATGGTGGGAGAAAACTGGGCAGAGCCTGGGGGGAAACCCACGTCCATCCACAGGTTTGATTGGATCTTAGCTGAAGGCCAACCTGGGCACCTAGCACAATTTCATTAGCCCAGTTTAACCTAAATCCCTGCATAACATTCTCTGCAATTTTGCTGAAAGGAAATATGGCGTACCTAGACTGACAAATAAATGCCCTCCAAAACAATACCCCACAATGGCGGTAATGTGACCACAAAACCAGTTTAGTATTAATGCTGGCTGCTGAGTGATCACTACCCACTGCACATTCTGACAATTTGCATGGAATGATGTGTTCAGACGTTACTAGAATATGGCACCAAGTCTATCAACGAAACCAAAGTAGTTTCCTTATTCATGTACACGCATATCTTTGTCACATATAAATTACATTACGTACATGTACCGCTGAGATATCTTCTCGAGTTTATGTTTTACAGGCTGTCATCTTCCGCTTCCTGTAACGCAGAAAGTCCGGAAGTCCCGACTGTTCTGCGCCCTATCTCTGCCGTCACTTAGGCGTACAATAAATTTACACACGCTGGTCTGGTGTGAATTAATGTAACACAATTAAACCAAACAAATACAAACAGAAACGAAACGACGTCAGTGAACGTATTTGAACGAGGACATTGTGTCGAAATGATCTTCATTACGGTTGTTTTTGCAAAGGTTGCTCTTGCTCAAGAAAAGGGACATGACCGTGCGGGGAGGTTACGGGTAGATGAGATCGAGGCTGGCTGCCAAGGTGCTTGTAAACAATAAATGGCGGAATGAACGGGAAACAGCATGTCAAGCTCAGATGAATCTTGCGCATGTGAGTAATTGTCAGTGCACTTAGGAAATTAAAAAATCTTGTGACAGAAATCTGTGGAGTAAGTAGTCTGAAAAGCTGTACTAATGTTTACGACTAATTTTACCGGCCGTGCTGTCGCTGTGGACTAAAGCATGGTGTTGTTGTTGTATTGAGCAATTGCACCTGTGACCGACCCGAGCCTAACTTGCGCGTATAGCCTATCTCTTGGTAGTGTGTGGCCCAGCAGGAAAATTTCACAAACCTTTACAATTTGAGTCCATTCTAATTCTAGGTATATACATGTAAGTACTGTACCATAAGTTATCCGAGTTCAAAAGATGTCAAAACTTGCAAGAGCAAGGCCTCTTCTACACTGCAACCAAAAATTAATCCAGCCGTTGGAAATTTTGAGTCGAGACGTCGCACTTACCGCCGTCATGTTTCCTTTCGAGCCTCAGGCAAGGGACATGCAGGCTGTTTGATAGGAAAAGATTTTTAAGACAAAAAAAAGAAGCAAAATAAATTCCTGACGAACAGTCTAGTCGAAAGAAACTTTCTGACATTCACCACTTAATACCCTTGCCATGCTTTGGTAGAAGTTTGAATTCAAAACACTGTAGATGTTGGTGTGACTTGTTTGATTCAAAAGTTTAAACGGCTGTTAAAAAATGGTATATTAATGCAGGCTTTGACATGCCTACACTTCAGATGAATTGGGGAATCAGTGTACTGGTATAGCAAATGAAATACAGGTTAACTGACCCAACAGCTAACTGACCCAAGACATCTGGTCCCACAGTACTGAGTCATCTGGTCCAGTAGTTCAAATTATTTGGTTTAACACCACCAATGCACGATTTTACACACTAAGATCTCTTTTGGGGAATAGCTATGATTTATACAATTTTCTGTAGTTTACGGATGGTTGTGGGTTTCCCCCAGGCTCTACCCGGTTTGCTCCCACCATAATGCTGGCTGTCGTCATAAAAGTGGAATAATCTTGAGAACGGCGTAAAACACTAATCAAATAAATAAATCAATCAAAATTGTTGATGTTAAACCCCAAGCACTCACTCACTCACTCAAAATTGTTGCTGTACTTGTGGTGATGTAAAATTTCCTGCATGAAATAGGTAGGCAGCCACCCGGGGCTCTGTGTAAGTAAGAGCCCTGTCTGACTCGACCACACTCCACTGCCTGCTTAGCATGGTGTGCTCCATTGGTCAACCTGATATGGTTATAAACTGGTAGGTGGCGGTTTTATTGCCACTGACAAGACTTACATTTCCAGACTTTTGTTCAGAGTCAAATCGCCTGGCCCTAGGATCATAAAGCTAACTACAGTCTTAATTTACTTTGTAAATGTTTGCTTTCCTGAAATAGTGTGGAATTTAATTTTAATACTAAAAGTTGTCATTGACTTTCAAGACAGAATAATATAAGTTTAGGAGTAATACCCAAAGATTAATTCTAACTTTAATAGCTAATTTCTCCAAGGATTTTAAGTCGAGAAAATCTGTACTTAAAGCATAGTGGAGAAGATTTAGTTATATAATTTGTGGCATGTAATCAAAATTTATTTAACCTTTGTATGTGTGAAAGTAAAGAGAAAATTAAAGAGAAAAGATAAGCTTTTTGGGGGGCCAATTTCCAAAGTTTTATTGTCCAAATGCATACATCGTTTCACTATTTGAAGTTTTTAATGTTCATCATAGATTTTTCTGAGTAATCATTTATTGTCAAAACTTTCAAAAGATCCAAAAGTTTTGAAAACTTTGGTATTCTTTTATTAATATAATTAAACCAGTAGAAGGTATATACAATAAATATTATGGGAATGTTTTTTTACCTTAGGCATTCAGGTATATGTGTGCCAACTTTCAAAGCATTTAAATCAAGGGAGAAATAAAGGCTGGTATTTCACCAAATTACTATGTTGAAAACAGAAACTGAGAAAATGTGCAAAAATGTCTTACCAGAGACAGGTCTGTTCTCAGCAGGTAAACCTCTATGTGGGGTAAATCCTTTAATGAGGGATAACTAAGGAAACACAACTGCCTTTATTTACAAGAAGGTACACTTTTGTCAGATTTAATATAATTAAAAACATGACTTTGGTTTTCATCTTTAATTGAGAGGAAAGATAAGAAACTGGAGAAACCAAAAATGTGAAGAAAAAAAATTTCACACCTGAGGAGTTCTGTTAACCTTAGGTGTGTGTGTGTCTTTTTAAAACAGGGGTAATGTCCACAAAGCCTATATGGGCAGGGGTGTGATCGTACAGTGGTGCAGGCTTTATAGACAAATGTTAACAGGAGGCAAACATGTACCAGAGGCATGTCTATTCACAGATGATAATCCCTCTTAGGAAGTTAATCGCCCTAATCAGTCGGCACAAAGAAAACACACAACTGCTTTGGCTCACAAAAAGTTATATGTTTAGCACAAGTTATTTGAATGTGGTTTTCATCTTTAAGCAAGAGAAAAACAATGGAATGAAAACTCTTGTGAAATAATGACTTGAATAATAAAAAAGAATTGACTATATTTCACCTCTGTCAGATGTATTTCAGTCATGCAGTACAGGTAAGCCAATAAGCCTCCCTCTACCCACTCACAAACAAATAAATAAAATACGAAAATAATTACATGTGCAAAAAGACATATATGCCATTAATTACGGTGTTGCTAAAGTGTACACTTATTTTTTTATGCATTATTTCAGAATCCATAGCCAGTGTTATTTCAAAATAGGAAAACAGTCATTATTATCGTCTTTTGTGATGATATACTTAGCACTTGAATGCTTTATATTTGAAGGTTAGGTGGTTTTTCATGACCTAGATTTTTAGTTTTATAATTTTATTTATTTATTTATTTGATTGGTGTTTTACGGCGTTCTCAAGAATATTTCACTTATACGATGGGGGCCAGCATTATGGTGGGAGAAAACTCGGAGAACCTGGGGGAAACCCACGACCATCCGCAGGTTGCAGGCAGACTTACCCACGTGCAACCGGAGAGGAAGCCAGCATGAGCTGAACTTGAACTCACAGCGACCGCATTGGTGAGAAGCTCCTGGGTCTTTATGCTGCGCTAGCGCGCTAACCAACTGAGCAGTTTTATAATTAATGATGGTAAATGACATAAAATTTCACATTTGATTAAGCTGCAAAATTTGTCTGGTTCTGCAAGTCTCGAAATTCGAGGTCATTTACCATCTCCTGACTAGGACGGCAAGCTTAGTGTAATCTCTTTGTGAAAAAACATTTTTCTTGTAAATGACCTAATGTGCGGTAAAGACAAACAATTACAGTAGAACCTCAGTGGACATTTCATTCCATATTGTGTAATCAAAATAAATCCAAAATTAAAATTGTTTATTGATATTTAATGTAGGAAAACATGTGTGAAAAATTTTGAATGTACAGATAAATAATTAAGTGAATAAAAGTAAATATAAATTCAAAAATGTCTATGTATTTGTACATATATTCTGAACTAATTTATAAATGCACTACATGTATCATTGGTACATTCATTATTGCCAGGTATGTTATATAAATAAGGATTTTGCCTTTCTATAAATACATATGTGATGAACTAATGTATAAATATAATAATTTCTGATGTAAACCACTGCACATATATCATGCTATGAAATACCTAGTCTACTGCTAAGCCTGAAAGCTTGATCTAATTTACCATTTGTATAGCACTTAACTACTGCAGTGTCCATTGTTCAGTCATTTGATGACCACATCACAGTTTGTGTGTACACATATGTTTCATGACCTAGTTAATTGTAAGGGTTGGATCTCTTTGTGTCAAGTATATTGGGGGTGTCCTAAACAAATCTCTGCCCAGAGGAGGCTGACTGCTCCTGTTAACCCTTAAGCTAAGTGGTCGCAGTTAACATGGCCTTATTATAGCCTCCACTGCTGTGTATTCTGGCAAAATGGTCACCAAAATTGGTTTTTATATCTAGCACATACACAATAATGGCTTTCTCTGCTTTCACACTTCCCTCAGTCCCCAGTCACATTGTATCCTGTCCACTGCTGTGCCCAGTCAAAGGGAACAGAAGCAGTTTTCTCCGCCCTAACAAAAGCCACCCTTGGACTGTTTCCAGGAGGCATTAAGTGGTTGATGACTGGATCTATACTGGCTATCTCATGCCCAGGGGTCCACATTGCAAGTCCACTGACCATGCAGTGACCATAGATTTGCAGTTCAGTATACCAAGTGACCTACTTAAGTATCATTTTCACAGGTAGGAAATTAAAACTGCTTGCATGTTTGTAACAGACTGACAGTTCAATAGGAGAAACACTGAATGTATTACTGCACATCCATGTAATGAACAAGAGCATTGTATATAAGTAAAAAAAAAAAACATATTAATTACGGGATGATGCACTGCATTATTTTATTTTCACATACCATGTTATGCCATGGATGGCTTTTGTGCAGTATTAGGTTGTATGCAGATTGAGGTCTCTGGTTAAAGCTATTGGTGTTTAGTTATGAAATGATTTCTAGTCATATAAGGACCAAAGGTGTCTCAGGTAATATAACATGATCATTACAGGGCTTTAGTTCACACCCATTTATTTTCCTCTGGCTGCTGATTAAGAGGCCTGTTAACTTGGACTGATAGGGCTCAGTCTAGGGGGTGAGGTTATAGTCTGGATAACCCTGTCCCAGGACAGGCAGGCTTAGACAGGTACTTTACAGGTGTGCTGATTGGCTCTGTTAGGGTCATGGGAGTTGCCATCTGTACCTTAGCTCTCAAAGGCCTCCCTTGCCTCACACAAAGACCACATGGTCCAAGAATATCTCACATGGTGTATTTAAAGTACACAGTGAACAGAACAGAGGGAAAAAAGCCTTGCTCAACATATATGTAGTGCAGAACCATCCTGCCATGTGTCCTCATTTAAAGGTATGCCACTTTCTTCCTATCATGTTTGATTTTTAGGTACCATACATGCACATATGCCTTTGTAGCAATTTTGTTGGCTTACTGGGTATAGGGTAAAAGTTAAAAATAAATAATTAATTTTAACCTAAAATGTTGAATAGTGGTTATACATGAAGGTGCGTGTATTTTATTGCTCTTCAGTATGCATTTACATGTAGAAGAATTAATCTGCAGTTTACACATACCTGTATGTGAACAAAGGCTTGCCAATAGAACATGTTGTACGTGTGGTGCACATTATGGAATACGCATACACCATCACTAATGGCACCCTGCAAACATTGCCAACATCCTCTGAATGATCCCTCTCACCGCAGCTTCCTTGGAGATTCAACATATTCCAAACATGCATCACAAAACTGTATTATATTGTCCCTAGGACAAGCTCAGCACATCTGTGACATCATCACCAATGCCACCCAGTTCATGTATGCATGTACCCTCTGGACCCTACAGTATGACCATATATCATCCTATTGGATGGACGCCATCATTATATCTTTTACATCATAACGATACGATATGATTTTACCCTCCATGATCTGCATTCATTGGAACCATCATCAATCATCACATCTACAGCCCCACATTGTCTTGTCCTGTGGACATAATCAAATCTCCCACATGTACATCACCATGTAACATACCATGTCATCTTATCCTGTGGACATCATTATAATCATATCTCCTACTTCACCAGCATAAAGCATCATCTTACTCTGCAGGCATCATCATCATCCTCGTCTCCTGATTACCAGCATACCACATGGTCTTGTCCTGCTGTCATCATCATCATCATATCTCCTACATCACCAGCATACCACATGATCTTGTCCTGCTGTCATCATCATCTTATCTCCTACATTACAAACGTACCACATGGTCAGAGTTGTCCTGTTGAGATCATCTTCATCATGTCTCCTACATCACCAGCATACCACATGATCTTGTCCTGCTGTCATCATCATCATCATATCTCCTACATCACCAGCATACCATATGGTCTTGTCCTGCTGTCATCATCATCATCATATCTCCTACATCACCAGCATACCATATGGTCTTGTCCTGCTGTCATCGTCATCATATCTCCTACATCACCAGCATACCACATGGTCAGAGTTGTCCTGTTGAGATCATCTTCATCATGTCTCCTACATCACCAGCATACCACATGATCTTGTCCTACTGACATCGTCATCATATCTCCTACATCATCAGCTTACTACATGGTCTTATCCTGTTGACATCATCATCATGTCTCCTACATACCACATGGTCTTGTCCTCCTGTCATCATCATCTTATCTCCTACATCACCAGCATGCCATATGGTCTTGTCCTGTTGATATCATCATCATATCTCCTACATCACCAGCATACCATATGGTCTTGTCCTGCTGTCATCATCATCATATCTCCTACATCACCAGAATACCACATGGTCAGTGTTGTGCTGTTGAGATCATCTTCATCATGTCTCCTACATCACCAGCATACCACATGGTCTTGTCCTGCTGTCATCATCATCTTATCTCCTTCATTACAAACGTACCACATGGTCAGAGTTGTCCTGTTGAGATCATCTTCATCATGTCTCCTACATCACCAGCCTGCTGCATCATCTTGCTCTACAGACATCATCATCCTATCTCCTACATGGTCAGCGTACTGTACCACATCATCTAAATATCCAGTGAATATCATCATCATCATATCTGCTTCCTCGCCTGCATATGACATTTACTTTCCCTTAAAGAGACGTAAAATCCAACTTTATTTTCTCAACCTAGTACATGTAGATGGCTTTATTTTTGTCCTGAATCCCTGTATAACAGGGTGATTTTTCCAGTTGTCAGGTATGCCTATGGACATGCGCATGTTTATATATTACATGAATATGACTACATGCTTCTGTCTTCCTGGTTTTGACTCTGGTTTATCTTTGACCATGGATTTTCTGTCACCATTCTTTATCTTTTGGCATAGTGTTTTCCTGGTACGTGCCAGAGCCGTCAAGTATTCAGGATACACACAATATAAACAAATCTAGGAAACAAATACACTGTAGGTAAATCATTTTACAATTCTCTGGAAGTGCTATTTTGTAATTAAACAGTTATGTATAAATTTATACATGTACATGTAATATTGAACTTTGCTACAAATATATACACACTGTATGTTGTCTGTGTTGTTATCAGTATGAGGAAGTCCAGTACAATGACTGAGCTAGTATGTGTCATCAGTGTGTTTACATTTGTAGCTTAGGTCATACAGTTGTGTTTTAGTAAAAAGAGGGATTAGTAAAAAGACCCAGGGATACTGGGTGTCTACAATGTATAACCCCCCCCCCCACCCCCCACCCCCTTGTCAGCTGATCAAATGCCCTGGGCAGAGTGCCAACTTTACACACACACACACTGGTTTTGGAGATTTGCCACCTTTGTGGTCCTGTTTATACTTGTGACCTGATTTTGGGGATTAACCTTTCCAATGTCTATTAGAAAAAATAATCCATCGCTATGCATATTTGTTTGGTCCAGTGCGTATCTCCTGTATTCTAATACGTAATAACTATATGATGGTGACCAAGGTACATGCAGTAAGTATATTGTCTGTATGTGTGAGATTTGTGGTCACTTGAACTGTTCTAACATTTATATTTGGGTTAGTAATTAAGTTATGACAGGATTAGAAACAACGCAGTTGGCAAACCCACATCATGCATTGTGTATGGTGTTCTGGGTGTGTAGCATGAAGATCTTATGAACACCAGAGGTATATTTATTTTTTTATTTGAGTGGTGTTTTACGCTGTACTCAAGAATATTTCACTTATACGATGGCAGCCAGCATTATGGTGGGAGGAAACAAGGCACAGTCCGGGGGAAACCCACAACCATCCGCAGGTTGCTGCCTGACCTTCCCACGTACAGCTGGAGAGAAAGCCAGGATGAGCTGGACTTGAACTCACAGCAACCGCATTGGTGAGAGGCTCCCGGGTCATTACGCTGCCCTACCACAGGTATATATGCATACATTTATCTACTCTATATTGTGTACCTTAAGTTTGTTTACATACATGAGATGTTCATGAATTAATGCTTCTCAACTATGGTGCAATACATCCTCATTAATCATCAAGATCTTTGTTAATCAGTCAAATATGCAACAAAGCTAGTAAAATGCAAATATACATACTAGTCTGACAGATACGCAATCATATCGTGTGTGACAGTTTGTCAGAAAACACCAGTAATGAACATAATTATAGTTCTCATGTTAAGTTACATCTAAGATATTTTTTGTAATCAACTAGTAAGGGTGCCAGCTGTTCACAATGCATTAAAAATTATAATACAAATTATGTAGGTAAGACTGTTAATCATTGATACCAGTCTTGTTATAAACTTAACAAAAGTAGGTCGACTTTTATCAGTTCATATTAAAGTTAATGTCCAGCATAACAGTTGGCACAGATGTACTGTGAAGGTTCTATTCAGTTACTGTTGATGTCACTTATCATAGTGCCATTAGGTTAGTTGTAAATGTTTTTAAGCACTTTATTTATCCATGTGCGTGGTGTCCAAAATATCCACATGGTGTCTAGAATATCCTCATATGATGTCCAAAACATCCACACAGAATGTCCAAAATGTCCACACATTATGTCCAAAATTTATATGTTGTGTAAAACATGACAAACCATTATACTCCATTTCTTTGAATAACAAATTCCATGTATGAAATTAAGAAAGGCTTCCTGGTTTTTTGTCTTTAGTCCACGTCCTGTTTTTACACTGATATGTATTACATGTACATTTATGTATCTGCAGTACCATGAAAGGTATCAGTATGTGTTTAAAGCAATCATACACAACGGAGAGCTGGTGCATTGAATTTGTCTATAAGTAATAAGGATATAACGTAATCTGAACGAAAAGATAAAAATTGACTTAGCTGTGTGAAAACAGCTAAGGTAACATGTAGTAGGCCATTCTTTTAAAATAATTCATTAAGGTGTGGATGCTCCAGTACCAATGCTACATGTCTTTTCCCAAAATATTCTGCAGTGTCATTTAAAGGCATGTACATTGTGCTTGTGGCTAGTAGGCACATATAAAGATATACGGAATAAATATGATAATGGAACGGTTCAGGCATGCCTGCCTGACTTGACGACATCGGCTGGGCAGTCTGCCATCTGGCTTTTCACAGTTTGATGTGACAGTCTATGGCTGGGCCACATATGGACATTGTTACAATCATTTATATGCTTTATTAAAAGGAAAAAAGTGTTTTATTTTGGGTTAAAAGGTTGACCTGTATTACAGTTCTATTTTCTACCTCCATTATGTGCTGATTATATCCCTGTGAAAGTATATACAGGTATACATGTATGGCCCAGTTTGGTAACAGTTTCTTTAAGAGTTAGTCAAACTTCATACTGGCATAGTAGGCAGTTTAACATAGAACAATCACTGCTGTCTAGTTTGGTTACTCTCTGATACTCTGTTAAGATGAAATTTACATTCAGTGTGGAATTACTTACATCAACATGGTAAGCATTATTTATTTATTTATTTATTTTGATTGGTGTTTTACGCCGTACTCAAGAATATTTCACTTATACGACGGCGGCCAGCATTATGGTGGGAGGAAACCGGGCAAAGCCCGGGGGGAAACCCATGACCATCCGCAAGTTGCTGGAAGACCTTCCCAAATACAACCGGCGAGGAAGCCAGCATGTGGTAAGCATAAGGGTTTGTACATATATTTTTACATGTAAGAGGAACATGTATAGAACTTTACATGTATAGAACTGTCTGTGGTTTGTCTAAAATATTAATTTTTTAAATATGGTTATTCGTTAAACTATATGTCTGATGCCAAATGGTTTAATTTAAAGTTGTGGGCTCGATCGTCTTTTATACATGTACACTAAAATGCATTTTCTGATTTCCACGTGTACTTGTATTTCTTTCTATTATAAAGTATAAAAATTTCTGCTGAGAGGGTTAGTCCACCAGCATGGCATAGGAGCCTCTCACCGATGTAGTTGCTGTGAGTTCTAGTCCAGCTCATGCTGGCTTCTTCTCTGGCCGTCTGTGGGTAGGTCTACCAGCAATCTGCGGGTGGTCATGGGTTTCCTCGGGCTCTACTCGGTTTCTTCAGACCACAATGCTGGCCACCATTGTATAAATGAAATATTATTCTAAAAATATCAATGAAATAAATAAATAAAACTTTTCCTTTGGTGACACATAAATGTACCACACACATTTTGAAGGGGCCATTAAATGAGGGTTAGCATATCATAAATATTTATGTAAATTAATTGTCACTAATGTTTTTGACATAAAAGTCTAGAATGATAACGTTTTTGTAAAGAATAAACTCTCTCTCTTCGTAGCACTACGGTATTGTCTCTCCTGTAAGAAACATTTTAGGAAGTAAACAATATTTTACATCTATATTTGGTATATTTGCTAGATACGGCTTCAATATCACTAAGAAAAAATGGAATATTTTTGGTGAAATTTTACGGTAAGCTTGATCAGAATGGCAGCTGCAAAGAACTTTACACGGTGCAAAAAGGTATGCCAAAGGCGAATTAAGCATCAGCATACGTTCATAATTACATTGTGCAGGTATGTGAAGTGAATATTAATCCCAGTACCATTGGTTATAAATATATTTACTGGAAAGTGATATTGAGCCTAGACAAATTAGACACAGGAGCTGTGTCACAAAATGGGACAAAAACATAAAACTAATGTCACAAACTCCAGTTTTGTCCGATGGTTCCTTGAACAATTTGTGTACATACATGTGTAATCCACACTTAGGCAGTTGCGTGACGGTGAGCAGTTGTTCCCCTTGTCTGGGTAATTAGCCTGTCAGGAAGAAAAGCGATATGTGATTCATGTGACATAGTCAGGGATCCATTGGCTGAGGAGGGATGTCTTACCTGAAGACGTCATGTCCTATACCTGGACAACTAAGGCCATCTCAGGTGTGTAGAATTACAGGTACCTCTTTTCACACTGGATTCTGTGTGATCACCTGCTCAGATTAAGGACGGATAAACATATAATGTTACCTCTATGTTCATTGGCGCTATCAAGAGCTCTGTAAGCTTTATGATTTCCATCTGAAAGTCTTTCTTTATGGAAAGGCCTAATGTGCTTTTTTTTTCTGTTTTTTTCCTTTCTGTTGTTACATCACTGTCATTATCTATTTCAGCAAATGAGACCTGGAAACCATGGTGATGAAAATAATTAAGACACCTGAGTTTTACCCAGAATGCCAGAGGAACGACAAACAACGGGTTATCTATCAGGACAGGGCACAGACCCTCCGAAACCCAAACTGGCGTCGGGGAAATACTACGATATTGCGGCGACGCTATTTAGCACTGGTCGTTCAGGGGAATTGGTGGATCTGTTTATAGCAGCTGCCAGGGTAAGCATGAGAAATACAACATTAGGAAAACACTGGTCAGATACATGTAGACCTGATTTTCTGCTGACAGAATCTACATTCACAATATACAATACATGCACATGCATTCATTTGTAGAATGGCTAAAATTCTGTCAATTGGGCTCCCTTAAACTCCCGTGGTTTATTTATTTGTTCACTTGCACAAAGCTTGATTCGCCTCCGCAAGCAAGGCTTGCTGGAGGACAGTAATCAGTTTCACTTGTGATTTAAACCCTTCAAAAATTTGTTCCGGTAGTTGTAGATGGTCTTAACACAATTCTCTTATCTGCAAGTCCTGTATTTATACTTTGCTTTGGATTCATATTGTGGGTTGTTGTTTTTTTTCCCTCCACACAGACAGACTGAATGTCAAACTTACATTTTCTTTCACCTAGATAGGACCTTTCTATTGTGTAATGTTTTATATCCTGGAGAGGACTTTTCAAATTATTATAAAGCAACTAGACTGATTTTAATAATTAAAAAAGTAAAATCGATGTAATTTAAATCTGTCTGTTGAAACAGTATCACATCCATATATTCATAACACCCTAATTTCTATACGATGAATTTATGTTGGTTAGGATGGGGATTACAGTCGAATAGAGAGCTTGGTGCAGAGGCGTGGAGATGCGGTGGTCAGTGTGGATGTGAAGGACAAACGGACAGGCAACACTGCTCTTATCTGGGCAGCCAAACGAGGACACAACAAGGTCAGGCTTAATTACTGTCTACAAGTTAAAAATTTACCCAAAAAGTTCATTTTGAGAGGCAGATGATTTGGTCAGAAAATATTAGTTTTGGTGCTGGAACTTAAATTTTGTCCAGTAAGATAAATTCATGTAGTACTGTTAGAATTATAATCTATTCAGTCACAAGGCGTTACCTCAGGTAAAAAATAATTAAAATGATATGTTTTCTTATCCCATGTATTCCATAAAATTGGTGAATTGCATTATGATTAGAGTTAAATTACATTAAAAAAAAAAGTGCAGGAAGTAAAAAATTGATGGCATTAAATCATGATTTTAAGAATAAGTTGATAATATTACCCCTGATATCATACACTATAACTTTGCTGGTGCATGTCTTTGATCAGATGTCCTTTTGCATCCTGTACAGTCTACATGTAGTAAATTTAACAGAACTAGATTACTTTTCATACACGTTCTGACAAATTTTGTTGTTGCAAATTGTTCAGTGATGGAATATTGTGGAGAAAACATTACTGCTAGTAGCTGTTGCTTGTCAACTATAATATTTAGTAGTGGATTAAAAAGGAGCTCCAAGTAGAAAATTACAATCTTATGTGTCATAAAAACGTTTTTCTTTCTGAAGTAATGGTATCATCTAGCACATGCCTATACAAGAGACGAATTCAGATTCAGTCATTTAACAAAAGATCTTTTGGTAATGCAGATAGTACAGTTGCTTCTCAAACATGGCGCAGATGTTACTTTGAAAAACTATGACGGGAAGACAGCGGTAGAGGTTGCCTCCCCAGGTATCAAGACGCTGTTACTGGACGCGGTGGCTCAGACCAGTCTGTCTGTGCATCAGCGTCTCCTACAGGCAGCGTGGCAGGGCAACGCTGTCATGGTTAAGCAACTCTTGGTGAGATAATATGTCTTCTTTATTAACCATCCTAGGGCCATCATTAAAATTATGTTATTGAGAGTACCTAACTGACCCTCCATAAAGGGACCTAAACCAAAATGTTTAAAGCATTGATAGAAAAGTTGTTCTCTCTTGATGTAACTTTCATCAAAATCAATGTCTTTTTCATTCTTCATAATAAAAAACCAAACCATATTTTTCCCTACCATATTTTTCTTAATAGGGTTTCTTACACCCAGAGAAGAATAGAAAAAAATGGCCTTCATGGCCTTATGGCTATGCTACTATGTATTACTTTATTTTGTGTATATATTTATTTTATATTTTACCATGGTAATGACAACATTAGAAGAGTGTTTGATATAATGTTTCAGATTTGTACAAATTATGATTTTTTTTGTTTTCTTCATAAATACTTACTTTGTTATCATTTAAATTTCGTGTCCATCTTTATTCTTTTGTGGGGAACAATATCAGAATGAAATGCATATTCACAGTTCTGTATTGTTAACAAAATTTGATGCCCTCGTTCATGAAGAATCAATTTTTTGGTCAAAACTAATGTTTTAAACGGATATTTATTTGCAGTCTGAGAATAAGGTGCTTGACATAGACTGTCAGAACAGTGATGGGTTAACTCCCCTGATGCTGCTGTGCCGTGACCTCCGGCTGTTTGAGAGGTTATCTGTACAGTTACACCGGGACTACAACCCTGCCCATGTACTGGCCATTCTTCTCGACCACCGAGCGTAAGGCTCTTATCTCTTATTTATACCTTTTATTTAAAATTAAGGATGATTTGTTCAGGGATAATTTCAGTATTATTCTGTAGGATACAATTGCCACCTTCATACAAGGTGACAGCTAGTCATTATTATTTCAGCATCCATCTCATTTTGTCAATGTTATCATAAATTTTCAAATAGGAATATAGAAAAGCAAAACTACATGTACTTTCTCAAGATCTTCTCCAGGCCAGTAAAATTCTAAATTCTGTGGTTATAGCAGAAAATGTTAATACTTCTATGTTGAACTTTTATGACTGATGAGTCAGCATATGTATTGTATTTCATATGTGTACTTTTGTGTGTACTTCTTATGTGTACTTCATATGTTTAACTATTTGCTTTCTGACAGGAATGTTCATGCCGTGGATGCGGATGGAAAAAGTGGCCTTCACTATGTGTCTCTTAGCAGTGCGAGTTGTGCCAAACAGTTGGCTGAAGATCTCTTACATCACGGCTCACAAACTGGTTAGTATTTTATTTTTTTGTTTTGGCCTTTCACAACTGTTTAAGTGATGTTAGCTTTAAGTATCATAAAAGATGTCAATCATATAATTAGTGAGAAGTATATATTGGAAATACATGTATGCTTCCTATGGTTAACGATTGCCATCTGTTCGTCAGTGTACTGGTGATGATACTGATGTTGGCAAAAGACCTAGCATCCAGTAAATGGCATGTGCCCTGGCTTACTGATACACTGGTGATGATACTGATGTTGGCAAAAGACCTAGCATCCAGTAAATGGCATGTGTCCTGGCTTACTGATACACTGGTGATGATACTGATGTTGGCAAAAGGCGTAGCATCCAGTAAATGGCTTGTGCCCTGCCTTACTGATACACTGGTGGTGATACTGATGTTGGCAAAAGGTGTAGCATCCAGTAAATGGCATGTGTCCTGGCTTACTGATACACTGGTGATGATACTGATGTTGGCAAAAGGCATAGCATCCAGTAAATGGCATATGTTTTGGCTTACTGATACACTGCAATCATTTCAGATCAAAGGGACAGGCAGTGTTTCACCCCCATTCACTTCGCCTCACAGACAGGAAATGTGGGCGTCATCACAACCTTGATTGATGGAGGGTCAGAGGTTAACATTCGAGGATTTGCTGGTGCCACACCCCTTCATTACACAGTAAGTGCATATTTCAATACAATGATGATGTTCATATTTCAGATTCACATGTGCATGTATGTATACCAGACAAG
This sequence comes from Liolophura sinensis, assembly GCF_032854445.1. NCBI lineage: Eukaryota > Metazoa > Mollusca > Polyplacophora > Chitonida > Chitonidae > Liolophura > Liolophura sinensis. Next base: position 42,996,607 of record NC_088300.1, read on the forward strand.
AGTTGTCATAATAATGACATGTTTATTTGTCAAATAGATTGATATCATTGTGAAATAAAATTACTTTAAAGAAGGACTGTGGACTGTTTTGAGCTGTTTCAAGGTGTAATATTCTTCCTGCTCACACTGAAGTCTGCCCCTGTTTTGTAGGCCTACAATGACCACGACCGTGCTGCAGCCACCTTACTGGAGCATGGTGCAGACATCTCTCTGACAGATGACCAGGGGATGACGGCGCTGGATGTGGCACGCAGCAAGAGGATGAAGAGTTGTCTGCGGGAGGCTTGGGCGGAGATGGTGCAGAGTCGACAAGAAGTAAGCCTGGCCCCGGTCAGACAGCCAACTCGGGACGGCTCACGCCTTTCCATGAGAGGTGACACCCCAGACCTAAGGGCAGAGACGCCCCAAACTCGCAGACACCAGGGGGAGGTCCTATTTGATGTAAGTCTATGTACATAAGGCCCCATGCAGGATTAGGTGTAAATAAAGCTTCAGATTTTTGTGAATACCCTGACCAACTCAGAAAGTCACAAACTTCCAGACAACACCAAATGGAATCCGAGAAATACCATCTGAGTAGTTGTACTTGATTTTCTTTCAAACTTCAACCAGGATCTAGATCCCCTCAAAACTCATATATGAAAGACGACATATTGGCTTGAAAAGCTGGGCTTTTTGTTGAGATGGTGATCATCAACACTAAGGTGGTGGGTGAATTTTGTCACTTAATTATGATTGATTCTTGGTTTCTCTTTTTTCTTCTTCATTTTCAGGGTTTACCTTTGAATCCATTTGGGAGCCCAATCATCCACTCTTCCAGGAGTAAGTCTTGTTTCTTTAAAATAGATTCTCTCTTTGAGTACAGCTAATTGTACCTGCTGAATTTTAAGCAAAGAACGAAAATATGCAAATGAGGATGAAATTTAATTCATAATAGAAATAGACAAGGTGCATCGTTTTTAAAAACCATTACGCGGTTTCTCACAATAATTGGTCTTATCGTGAACAACTGGTTTTTATTACATTTAGTGCTATAGTCTATAGCTAATTATATGCCAATATTTACTTACCTGTTTTTAACCATGGTGTTGAATTTCAGAGAGTAAACCAGCAAAGCCGATGACTCCTGGGGAGAAAGCTGCGTTTGCTGAGGAACAGATGCTGATAGAGAGAGGAAAGTCGTCCTCATCACTATTGACAACCAAGTGAGTAATACTGGTCACACTAAATAAGGGTCTCTGTGTGACTGGACCTGAACCAATCAGATCACAGATCTGGCTGGTTTGTCTGCAGCTTTAAGCCATGTCGTAGCCACCCGACAGAGGACAGTGCATCTACTGTGGAGACTCCGGTTCATCTCCAGCCATAAGCCTGTTATAATATAATGTGAAAAAATCTTGGGACTGGAGTTAAGCACCAATTGAACAAATTTAAAAATAAGTATTGATTAAGAAAAGAAGCTAAACATTTTGGGAAATTTGCCATGCAGCCTAGTTAAGCTGTTTTAAGAGGATTTTTTGTTGAATTAGTTTTGAATTTGATGTTCGTGCATGCAATGAACAGGTCTAACATGAACGTTTGTCCATTCTACATCATTAGAGAGGGTGTGAGAAGACTGGGTGTTTGTCGCCAGGGCTCCAGCCGGAAGCCCAACCCTCTTCCCCAGTGGTCTAGATCAGTGGACAAGCTGCCCCCTGTACATGGGGACGGAATAGAGTCAGCCTCCTCTAAACAAAAACCCAAACCTGGAGCTGTACGCTATCAGAGGAGTCTGACAGAGATTAGCAAAGCAACCCAAAACAACAAGCTCTCTAAACTATGTGAGTACTACATATAAATACAGCAGGTGGAACATGTTAACTTCTGGATGAATTATCTGGGTGTAATGCCACACTGGCAGTATTTCAATCATATTTTAGCATTAGCAAGAATACAGAACAAGAAAACAGTTGTGGCTTTTGATCATCCTAGGAAAAGTTTGGAGACAATCTGGCAATACATGGAATCGTAACTGTGAAACCTGTTTTACCTGTTTTGTGATGCAGATACTTACCCACGTGCGCAGTCAAGGAGGATGGGCGTACACTTGAGTCGTGACTCCCCAATAGCAGTTACACGGCTGACACCTGATGTGGATGAAGAAAACAGGTTGGTATTTACCTGTATCATGAAGCACTCTCCGGGTGCCTCCACTGACCAATTTGCGTAAAAGTGTTAAAACGGGCTGGATATATTAGGAACCTGAAGTGCGGCCATTTTATCCTGAAGTGTGATCGTTTTCTCCAAGCCTTACAAGTGAAATATTCTTGGGTAGGGCATTAAACCCCAATGAAACAAATAAATAAACTAATTTTCACTTTGGTATATACTGTAGGGGATTTATGCAAATTATTTTAAAAACTGTTTCAGGTTAAAAAGACTTACACAGACACCCAGCCGGCCAACCCCCACTAGACTGACCCCCAACACACAGACCCCTGGAAGACAGACCCCAAGTAATCGAAGGAGCCACACAATGAGCTCACCTTGTCTGGCAGATCTGGCTTTTACCTGTAATGATTACCTTTTCACCAGCAAAAGTAAGTCTTGCTGCTGCTTTGGGAATGTTATTTGGTGTACTGGGACGTAAAAATATACACCTGTATGACGTTATTAGTGGTATATTCAGATATTGGTTAAGGGGTTAACATGTATATAGTACAGTACTAACATTATTGGATGTATGTCTTTGTATAAATACTGGTTGAGGTGCTGTAAAATGTATGTATAATGTCAGTGTTCATGTGGCATATCTGTTGTCTGCTCAAATCCGTTTGGTTAAGGCATTGCCTGTTGTGTGTAATACTCATCATGCTCATGGTTGAATAGTGGGAACGTAGCTCTGAGGCAGGACACGGTCTTCGTTTTTTTTGTACTAAATATTTCAGCATTAGTGTTATGTTATTTTCAGCAAAGAATGTAAAGCGAATGCTGAATTATTGAACGCTCAAAATGAAGACTCTTTCCTCACAGCTGATTTCGTACTATTCTGTGGATAGTCTGGACTACTGGTTGAAGTGTTGTATGTTACCTCTGTGATTGGGTAAGGTTATCATATATCCTCTATACTAACACCCCTCAGGGCGCAGCATGTCAACGCCCTCCTGTGGGATGAGTGATGACTATGACACAGAGGAGGAGGAGGAATTACTCTTCAGCCCCAAGGGTTCACCCCACCAGACGGGCTCGCCCCCTGGCACAGACCGGGCAAGGGTGAAGATACCATCCACTATTGAGGAGATTCGTTGCATGTCAGTACAGGGCTGTCCCTTGCCCACCCTCGGTGTGTATTATATATTTATGTAATGTGTGTGTAAAATGTAACAATAGAACTAACAGGTCTCTGGACCAATGCTAAACACAAATGCTTATGAATGTAAAATTCATGGTTTTGGTATTATACTATGCATTGTGGTATGGTGTACTGTGGGGAATTCGTAAGTTGACTATGATATCCTGTACAGGATAACGATTTTTAGGTGCAGGTGCATTGTCATCCCCATAAAAACTAAATTGATACAAACTTTTAATTGCTTCTGGCCTAACAGAGGCAAAGGAAAGCCTAATTTGTAAACCTGTGTGACAATAAAATAATTTTGAGAGCCATTGCTGTGATAATTGAGATCAAAAAATCGAATGTAGTTGTCAAAGCATATAAATTTGAATGATCAAGCTGGAATATATGATGTGTTTCTTTGAATTTCAGTCTGACTTGTTCTTAAGGTGCAGCTATATGATGCTACTTATGTTTTTCAAATTAAATTCAGTTCTTGTTTGAGAAAATTGCGCTGAAACATTGAATTTAAGAAATTGCATTTCCTGTTGATGGCAAGAAGTGAAGTTTTAGCACATGTTGTAGTATCTATCTGTTTTCCCTGATGTCATCTGGACAAACAGTATAGGATATCTATAGTATAGTATAGGATGTCACCAATGCGGTCACTGTGAGTTCAAGTCCAGTTTATGCTGGCTTCCTCTCTGACCGTAAGTGGGAAGATTGGCCAGCAATTGCAGATGGGTGTGGGTTTTCAGCAGGCTCTGCTCAGTTTCCTGCCACCATAGTGCGGGCCACTGTTGTATAAGTGAAATATTATTGAGGAGGGCATAAAACACCAAAATAAATAAGTAAATAAATATTTCCATGGTGTCATCTGCATACTGCAAGCATAGGTTTTAATGTGAACGTGCATGGTTGCACACAGAAAAACAAGCAACAGGCCAAACCTCCATGTATTGTTAGATATGCAAGCCAGTATCTCACACTAATGTACAGTAGATTAAGAGTATTAAATTTACTCATCATTTTAACTGTTGTCCCTTCCAGAACAAATGAGGTTAACCAAGTCTGTTACCCCTGTACAGGGAGAACGGGTGTTCCCCAACTCCAAGAGGGTCTTACCTCCCACCCCAGTACAGAAAAGTCTCTCCAGCATTGACCAGCTCCTGGATGTGTCCAATGGCTGTAAGGTAAGAGAAACTGAATAAAATTCTTACTTTAGCGGTTATTAGAATATTATTATGATCATTTCCACTAAGTTCACAATCTGTATAAGCAATAAGTTCACAATCTGTGAATGTAATGAAAATCATAAAATCCCAGTAATTCAATAACTGAAGTGCAGGTCTGTAATTCTTCATTGCCCTTAAAAGCTGCCCAAAACACACAGACCTTGATAAACTGTATGAATATTACCTTATCAGATGAGAAGAATTTTAATAATTTTAATAATAATTTAGTAAATGACTTTTATTGCAAATTCATGTTCCAAATAACAATAACAAAGTGCTGGGATTAACTTACAATTTTTCTCCTGATATAAGGAGGCCTACAGTTGTTCTGGTTAAACATTTTTCATTACTTTGTTTACAGGATAGATCCCCAAACTCTAGTGAGGAGTTTGATGAAGGCATTCACCTGACATCTGGGGGAGAGGTCATCCAGCTGGAGCGGAGAAAACCCTTCTTGAAGACAGAGTTTATTATAGAGGAGAGTCGCCCCAAGGATCTTATACTCCATTCCTCAGGCAGTGACAGCTGTGACTCCCTGGAGTCCAATCCAGTAAAACCTGTGCCAGGGTCTTCTCCAGTCAAGTCTGAACAGGCAACTGTTGCCAAAGTTATGTCTTCTGAAGAGATCTCTACAGCATCCAGATCCTCAACTAAGTATGCGCATGGAGTTTCAGCACCATCACAGTACCCTGCAAAGTCAACCCAAGGTGCTGTTGCACCATCCAAATCCATTACCAAATCGGTACAAAGGAATCCGGCAGACTTGAAATTTACTACCAAATCAGCACAAGGGGTGGCTACAAACTCCAAATCCACACAAGGGAATGCGGCAATTTCCAAATCTACAAAACCTGCTCAAGATATTATTGCCTCACCACCATTAGAAACCAAATCTGCACAGGAAGCCGCGGTGTTACCAGCTCCTCCTTCCAAATCCACACAGGGAGCATTGTTGACCAACCCATTTCTCAAGCAAGTCATGGGGTTATGGTTAACACTTGGAACACACCTTCAGAAAGTGCTGAAGTGAGATTACACCAGAACCCTGTGAAGGGGACCTCCAATACAGACAAACTAAGGACTGTGGCCAAAGACAATGCTACCTTAGCTGAAGCATCAAGAGCAGCAAACTCTGTGGCTAATGTCAGTTTGTCATTTGCAGGTAATGATCAGCTAATTGTTGCAGGAGAACAAAAACATGATGCTGCAAGTGACAGAGATGATGCCATCAGGCAAGAGATTAGTAAGAGCTACACCCCAGCTCCTACCCCAAGTCAGAAATCCCCTGTCAAAGTCCCTGTTAAAAGTGCTGCACAAAAGCCAAATAGTGCTTCTCAAAAGTCCATGGCTGTGAATCCAACAAGGCTGATTTCTTCCATGAAGAAGAGGGCAATTTTGCGCTCAAAACAAACTGCTTCGTCGGATACATTGACAGAGATTAAAGAGAATGCATCCTCTTCCAGACAATCGCAAGTCTCTGGACAAAACACTGTCACCTCCAGAACCACTCGGAAAAGTGTTAGCACACTGTCAGGTAATTCACAATCCCGGCCACAGGATGGTACGTTGTCAAAATCTGTCCCAGCATCTGTGCCATCCAGCATCAGTGCTCCAGCAAAACAAAGTATTGTAGACAATGGCAGTGTAAAACAAGCACAGGTGGAAAGTGGTTCTTCAGAAAGTGATTGTCAGACACTAGCGGGGTCACCTGTGAAAGAAAGCACCCAAATCAAGCCTCATCACAGTGCTGACAGCAGTATTTCACATTTAACTGAACATCTTGGCAAGACTCCATTAGTGAAAATATTTTCAACTCAATCAGAGCCCAGATTTGTGTCTCGCCCAATGGAGGCCCCAATCATTGAGCAAACCCCACTGATTGTTAACCCTTTTGAAGATTTCTTCTCCAACATTGCAGGAGCTAATGTCAGTGAGAATGCAGACTCCAACACAAACTCCCCTGTTAAACAGCAGCGTGTTAACTCTGCCTCATCAAGGAAACAGATGGGCAAAACTAAAGTTATGAAGGTTGCACAACTCAAGGGTAAACCAGCTCATGGAAGTGTAGGTCATACCAGTACTAAGAGAGTTTCCTCTGGCCGTAGGAGAGCCAGTCGTGCAGAACAGAAAGAGGAGAAAAGACCAGGGAGCAATACACGATCCAAAAGTCGACCTAAATCTGGAAAGAGAGTCCGGTCTGGGAAAAACAGAGGTAAGAAGGCAGATAAGGAGAACCTAGGTCGGGAAGCTGCTAAACCTGATGTAGCTTTGATCTCAGGGATTGGCTGGCACATAGCCACGTCCTGCGAGGACAAGTCTGACATCCAGGCAGTGAGGTTGAACTTGAACTCAGACAGTTCAGATGAGGAAGACATCTTAATCCCTAAGCTTAGCCCATTCCGACCCTTCTCTTCTCCTTCCCCAAGGTTTGTGGAGGTCAAGACTCAACCACAGCAGTGTGATATGAATTCAATACTGAACCATGAGGAACTCCCTCCTATGAACCTGGACATGTCCAGAAACACCATCCACGGCTGTCCACATGGCAGTCAGCTGGAGGTGAACCATGCTGGTGTACAGCTTCTGCTGGACGACAAGGAGGTCAGTGAGCAGGACATGGTGGACCAAACATGCAGGTTGGCTCCTGCCCTGCATGGGGATCTGTTGAAGTGTGCTCTTAGCCCTATCCCTGAGTCACCATCACTGGTGAGTAGGACATCCTCCTCTCTACAGCAGTTTTCCCAGACTATCACTGACAAACAGCTGTCCGATCTACTGGGTGTATGCCAGGCGAATGTACCTATTAGTCATCGATCCATCAGTGGTCATCAAGGTCTCTCAGGGACCACTGTGGGCCCCCAGCAGGCTCCCCGGACCACAGGTGGTCAGGAAGCTGCAATGTGTGATGACAATGACTCAGATGATACGCTGGTCAGTCATCAGTCAGAGAGTGGTAATGAAGATGGTTCTTCTCACAGCAAGGCTCACAACTCTAAGTTTGTGGAGGTGAAACAGGACAATGTTGAGGAAAGTGTAGATGAGATTGTTGAGGAGATTCTCAGCTCAACTGGTCCTGCTAGTCTCAACTCCACCCTTAGGTCCAACTGGTCAGCTAGCTCCAGAAACAATACCTTGACAGAGGCAGATAGCAAGATATTAAAGTCTCTTCATAATACAGAGTCTCCATTCCATGCCAAAGTGAAGAACACTGAGAATGATGCATTGCGAGAAAGTACAGACCAGGAAAGTTATTTAGGGGCTAATCCCGACTTGCTCAAAGTGTTCCATGACGATGACTTTAAACTGGGTCAAAGGATGAAAGCTATGATTGATGCAGGAGCAGATCATAACCGTGTGAAGGCCATGATTGATGCAGGAGCAGACCACAGCCGTGTGAAGGTCATGATTGATGCAGGAGCAGACGACAGCCGTGTGAAGGCCATGCTGGAGGTGGATGTTGAGGCCAAACAACTGGAGCGAATCATCCACAGCTTTAAGAAGATGGAGCTTCATGCTAGCGCAAACCCATGGCAGAGGAGTGAGAGCCCACCTCTCAGTCATTCCCCACAGAGAGGCAGGTCCTACACGCTAGAGAACCCTAAATGCAGACAGGACAAACCTCCCCAAGGAAGGCCGCACTCCTCCGCAGGATTTACTAGTGCTTCCAAATCTAGGAGAGGGCGCTTTACAGAGATTAAAGATGGCCAGCAGGTAAGTGATCTGTTAATCAGCTCTTTCTTCTCAAGTTTTTAAACGAAATATGATAAATATGTACTCCGAAAAGCTAGTCTAAATTGAAAGGTAAAATTGTTTATAATTGTTTGTTTTTTTTTGCCTGATTTTCAAACGCATGCTTCTGGATAAGACATTTGCTATGATCTGACTTTCTCCAATTGACAAGATCTATGAATGCTCCTCTAACTGCTATTTCATCATTTTTAGAGCATGAAGCAGTCAACAGAAAGCATAGCTAGTGTTGGGAAGGACCCATCTTTAGTTCAAGAGAAAAATTCATCCCTAATGGAAAGCCAGCAGAAGGTACCTGAGGTATGCAAAGTGAAATATGTAAACTTTCGTTACTTAGGATGCAGTGGAGTGATTTATGTGTGTCTTTTCAGGGGGAATAACTCCTGGTGGTAGTATGGCTTGGCTTTGACTATAAATCATATACTAGCGGTGGGAAGAAGTTAAATCATGCTGTTTTTTTTATTTGTAGATTAATGGCCAGTATATGATTTCAAACACTGGTTATTTACACTAATGGGTCTTCCAGCAACCTGCAGATGGTCGTGGGTTTCCCCCGGGCTCTGCCTGGTTTCCTCCCACTATAATGCTGGCCGCCGTTGTATAAGTGAAATATTCTTGAGTACGGCGTAAAACACCAATCAAATAAATAAATAAATATTTACACTAATGTATACATTTTTTTTTTAGCGTAATGAGCTGAATGACTCCATTCAGAGAAGCACCAGTGCCTGTAGTTCAAGCAGCGCTCATTCCATCCCAAAGTCTGAAGAAGACACAATATGCTGGAAGAAAGGCAACATTTTAGGTCGAGGAGCCTTTGGCACTGTAAGTATCCTACCTGAACAAAGGCTTGATAACAGTTATTTGTGTATTATATTGTAGTGCTCTTGTTTTTCATAAGTTCACCATGTGTTGTGAAGGGTATATTAGGATTTAAACTATTTATACCACCGATGTGATTTATATACTCCTTATGGACTTGGCCTGTAGCTCTGACATGTGTATGTCAACATTTTGCCTGATCAGCCAGTGGCAATTAAGATTTACTGATGATGTAGGGACAGTAGGTTATAAGGTAATTAAGCACATAATGTGGCTGGATCCTTAGACAGCTTTCTAAAACACCTGAGTCAACAAGAGAAATTAAATGCTTCGTTAGAAATTCTCATTATTGTGTTCGTTGACTCTTGCACAGGTTTGGTGTGGTCTGACAGGGGAAGGGGAGTTAATCGCCGTCAAGCAGATTGAGCTGAACACCTCTGACATGGAGAAGGCTAAGCGAGAGTATGAGAAGATTCAGGAGGAAGTAGAGTTGCTCAAGACTCTCACACACAAGAACATTGTTGGGTAAGCACACAGTATATAGAAAACAAACTGTATATGTATATTTCTCAAACTGTATATGTATGTTTCTCTAGCTTTTTTTTTTAAAAAATCTACATTTTTAAAGGCGAGGAACAACTCAGGCCTGGGATCATGGTACAATCATTGACTTAAGTCAAAACTTTAATCGTTGAAAGTTGTATGTTCCTAACCTGTTATTTTAGCTGAAATTTCCTGTTCAACAACTTAACCAGAATTGATGTTTCAAGCAATATGCTTGTTACATATGCCTAAGATCATTTCTTGATCCCAGGACCTGACCTATAACTGAAGTTAGTACAGTGTAAAAAGCTAACCTGGATAGGTGATTCTGTAGTTAATTCTGAATTATGTCTGGAAGACATTATATGATGAAGTTTATATCTTGCTTTGTCTTTGTGTGCTCCATAGATATAAAGGCTTCTGGCAGAGTTCAATTTATGGGCTTTTTCAATTTATGCTTCTGGTTTTATCAGATACATCTACCTAGTTAAGGTGATGGTTTTCTCTGGGCAGTCTGGTTTCCTATAAAAATGACTGGGGATGTATAAGTGAAAAACATTATTAAGGACAATGTTAAACACCTGTCAAATAACTAAATTCAACATTTTGAGAGATTTCATCTCTTCTAGCCAATCTGATAAACTCTGGTATGTACATGTATTTGAATATTGTGCTCTTGGTTCTTTGCATCAGTTACCTGGGCACGAGTTTCGAGGACAATTTTGTGAGCATCTACATGCAGTTTGTACCTGGAGGTTCCATAGCCAGTGTTCTGGCAAGGTTTGGAGCCCTGGAGGAGAGAGTGTTCTGTCTGTACACCAAACAGATCCTTGAAGGAGTCGAGTACCTGCACCAGAATGATGTTATACACAGGTCAGCACTGTTCGGATTATACAAAGAACAGTTTCTGGTGTAAATGTTAAATGCTTGATATATCTTACAAGATACTAACTTGTATTTTTGTTTTATGATTATATAATATGATAATGTAATATAGTTTTATGATTATATAATATGATAATGTAATATAGTTTTATGATTATATAATATGATAGTGTGATATAGTTTTATGATTATGTAATATGATAGTGTAATATAGTTTTATGATTATATAATATGATAGTGTAATATAGTTTTATGATTATATAATATAATAATGTAATATAGTTTTATGATTATATAATATGATAATGTAATATAGTTTTATGATTATATAATATGATAATGTAATATAGTTTTATGATTATATAATATGATAATGTAATATAGTTTTATGATTATATAATATGATGGTGTAATATAGTTTTATGATTATATAATATGATGGTGTAATATAGTTTTATGATTATATAATATGATAGTGTAATATAGTTTTATGATTATATAATATGATAGTGTAATATAGTTTTATGATTATATAATATGATAGTGTAATATAGTTTTATGATTATATAATATGATAATGTAATATAGTTTTATGATTATATAATATGATAGTGTAATATAGTTTTATGATTATATAATATGATAATGTAATATAGTTTTTAACTTTTTAACTTTTTCGAACGCTTTAAAGGTGCATTTTTTTTTTTTTGTACTGCAGAGACATCAAGGGAGGTAACATCATGCTGATGCCGACGGGAGTGATCAAGCTGATAGACTTTGGCTGTGCCAAGAGGATGTGTATTAACCTTAGCATGAGTCGCTCCCAGATCCTCAAGTCCATGAAGGGCACCCCATACTGGATGGCTCCTGAGGTCGTCAACGAGACTGGGCATGGCAGGAAGTCTGATATATGGTTAGTTTTAAATATTCTAGCTTCTCCTAACAATTAGTACAAAAGAATCTTGTTCACTAGCCTAGGAATCTTTTTACCCTCTGTATGTTACTTGCCATTGAAATGATTCACTGCAGTTACATTCCATTTCTGTTCACAAAAAGATGTGTATGTTGTTTTGATGTTGCAGGAGTATTGGTTGTACTGTCTTTGAGATGGCCACAAGGAAACCCCCGTGGTAAGTGAAATTTGTCACAGGGCTATTTACAGATTATGTGCCACAACCCAGCATGATTGGGTAGAATTAGCTAAACCAAAAGTTGTACAGTTTATTGGATAACACCTATTTGTACTGTGGTGGGAAGGTCTGCCAGCAACCTGTGGATGGTCGTGGGTTTCCCCCGGGCTCTGCCTGGTTTCCACCTACCATAATGCTGGCCGCCGTCGTATAAGTGAAATATTCTTGAGTACGGCGTAAAACACCAATCAAATAAATAAATAAATAAATTTGTACTTTGAAAATTTAATAAAGGGTACTTTAATGTCTTCTGATTTTAAAATCAGTGTAGAACAGATTGTATTGGCTTGGATATTTGCATCAAATCAATGGAAGTTTAACTGCTGATTCTGTTCTGTAGTAATATAATTTAACTAAGTTTAATGTATTCAATATCAAATATTTTGTTTTGTAAAGATGATCAAAATTTTTAACTTTAGCATAAAGTGACTGTGAAAAAGAGCCCCCAGGCAGAATTTGTCTGAGATATGTAAATGTATATGCATTAGTTCAGAAGTAATTAGTAGCCCATACATGTAATTATAAACACTAATTACTTCTAATTTTAGTATTATATTGTGTCTTCATTTAGACAGAATTGTGGGTGTATGTACATGTAAGTTATGCAAAGATCTCCTGTTTTGCAGGTCTGATATGTCTCCTCTGGCAGCCATTTTTGCTATTGGTTGTGATAAACCCATCCCTCAACTACCAGATCATTTCTCTAAAGACGTCCGTGACTTTGTCAACAAATGCCTCACCAGGTAAATATGTGTGCTTGGTAATTGTGCTAAGTAATTCTACCTGTATCCCTTGAATAGTACCAGATCGTGTATGTCTTGTTTTACCCCCCGGATAATCTACATGTTCTAGCAAGAATGTATGATACGTGAAGTCTTGAACAAGTATAAGTTGGCAATGGTAGTTACAATCTACTTACTAGTAGCCTTCATGTACAATGACAGCATTGCTCTTGTATATTGTACATTTACTACAGCGTACAACCATATGCTTGTGTAGTTACGTGACCTACAATATACGTTGCTTGCCCTTCATATATATGCTTTTTGGTCACAAATATATAAACTAATGCTGCAATTAGGAACGGAAATGTTGACCTTTTTGATGATATTTATTAAATGAAAGTTATTGTATTATTTGTTACCAGAGATCAGAATGAGAGAATGTCAGCTACAGAGGCTCTACAGCACAGATTTATTACGCGGAGACGGAAGAGTAGAGCCATTTGAAGTCATCATACCCTGTATGGAAATGTTCCAGCCCAGAGGAGACTATACGGTTGTATATCATTTTTCCTATCATCCTATGCATAGTTTCAACCAACTATGTCTTCATAACTCCAGCTGACCAGGAGCAGCTCACTGAACATCCAACCATCATGTTAGTTATGAGTACATAACATTACATGTTGTCCATAAAACTGAGCAAGCAGCGACAGACTTGGTGTTCCATCAACATTTTCAGGAGAGCTAACAGTTAAAGGAGCAGCGTGGGAAGTGTGTGTTGACCAGGTGTTAACAACGGGTACAAGTGACCAAATAACCAACCTGAAGCACCAGATTGTATTTCAACCACCTGTTCACCCACCCACCTATCATTTGGTGTTTAAAGATGATACTTCAGTCCCAGTTTTAGTGTTAACAGCTTCATTGCCAAAGTTAACTGTGACTTATCCATTCACAGACTACATTCTTTATATCTTTGTTTGAATAGATTTGAAAGTTTTACATACTTGTAAATATACTTTTGCGTCTAAAAAGTATTATGTACTTCCTGTTTCTGTGCTGTATCAGTGCTTCTTTAGAATGAGTCTTGTGATTTACATCTGTGTGTACAGTGAACAACACCAACAAGGCAGTGATTTATAAATGTACATCTTTGTACACAGTGAACAACAGGTATGTGTACTATGAACAGCATCCATATGGAGTGACTAACGTGTACAGTGAACAAAATGTACATTGTAGTGATTTACAAATGTACATATGTGTACACACTGAATGAACAACATCCATGTGGACTGTGAACATCCATATACTTGTTACTTGTACTAACACTTTTGTGTACATGTTCAGTGAATGACAGGTGTGTGTATTTACAACTGTGTGTAATAGTGAAATGTATAATGTACATTTTGTGAACAACATCTGTAACAAAGTACAGTGTACATATATATTTACAGAGGATGTCATTACATGTGTAATGTTACATAACTTATATACTGTATAAGGTATTTTATTGGTATTTTTGAACTTGATATAGGAAGTTAGGATTCCATGTTAGCAATACAGCTTCTGTGTTGAACAACATCATTGAAGTATTTGTCCACATAACATGAGTGTTTTAAGAGTAGCATGTCTGGCTCTGCACTGGACAGTGACAGCAGACTACATGAGAATGCTTTACAACTAAGGGCTCTGTCCACATTGACAATTGTTTTATACATGATAGGGCACTGCATAACTCATAAGGACTGCTGGGTAAGTTTGAAATTATCATTTATGACAATCAAAATTAACTTAAATTGTATACCACAAAATGTCTTTTAAATATTTATACTCCATTAACAAGGGCATTGACATGTGATACTAACCTCATAACAAATGATAATTCTTTCGATGAAAATATACTGTATTAAATAACCCATCACGGTAACCATGGTAACCACTTGGCCGCTTAGGCCTGCGGGTGTTATGTGCTACTGATAAATGCCTTTGTATCTACATGTAGCCTGTTTACTTAAGATACGCCATATATCATGTTTCTTAAGAAAATACATGTACTCTTGTATATTATATTGTACTAGGGAATTTGTGCCATGTTTAAATTATTTTATATTTCAATAAGTTTTACGGAAGTGATTATATTTACAAATCATCTTCATGCATGCATGTTGTGATGAAGTTAACTTTAGTGGAACTTAACTGAACTGAAATGTGCCCGAAGTCATGCAGTGCAGTGATGTTGTGACGGGTCAGAAGCAGAGAAAAAGTTGAGCATCCATTTTTGAGCTTCCTTTTAACTCTTTAGTGCAAGCTCAGTCTAAATTAGTAATCTTCCTTTAATGGGTATCTTCAACTACTAAAGACTGGCTTTTTCAAGTAAGACGTATTGCTTGATTCTGATTTATTCGTCCACCTTATAGTGCAAAGTTTAATTCATCCACCTAATAGTGCCCATCCACCTTATAGTGCCAAGTTTGATTAATTTCTTTATTATGAACCTACTTGTTTTAAGGCTTTCATATGCTTCTGAAAGGTGGATGTTAATTGGACAAACTTCAGGTAAAAAACAGTAACTTGTAACCCAGTCATGTCGCTACAGTTAGCAAACAGAAGGACTGAGAATACTTTGCACTGGCTTGATTTAAGTGTGCACAATGCACAGTGCCATATATGTATACTTTACAAGTACCCATATACATACATGCAACCACGCAGTATTTTACCTGGCAGCCATTAATCTCACTGTACATTGCTGTATGGCAGTATTGTCAGTTTTATACTTCAGCATGTTTGGTTCAGTCCTACTTTTACATGGTAGTTACATGGAATGGTATTTGATCTTGGTCAACCTCTAGTTTTATAACACCGAAGTACATGTATTCCCATTTTTAGACTTAATGTTGAAAGTGACGTTGAAATTTGTTTTCCAAGAGTTGAACTGTACATAGGAATCGTCACTTTGATGTACATGTATGCTGTACATTCATGTCATGTTCAGACATAGAGTATTATTACCTGTTTATCTGCTTTTGAGTTCTGTAATATCTATTTATGCATCATTCCTAAGGTCTTAACATGTCATATTAGAGTGCTAATATTGTGATGGTGTATATGTATAAAGCATTTGGTTCTCTTAAGGGCATGTACAAATGTAGGTACGTGTACAGTGGCAGTATTTATACCTACAAGGTATTGACAACCATGTTATTTTAAAATGATGGTCACATGACAGAGTATAATATTACTTTTAGTAGTACACAACAGACACTATTTTTAAAATACATGAATGTTTAAAGAATCCTGA